>NC_084800.1:72869896-73172926 GCF_963169125.1 Humulus lupulus
TCTTAAAAGTTGTAGATAATTTAATGAGCTTTCTAACGATATAAAGAGAGTCCAAATCGGAGTTCCACAGCGTCAGATATGTTGATTTTACTGAAGGGGAGTTTAGAGTTATGAGATTTAGGGAGTTAGAAGTTAGGATTCTATTTGTTTTTATTATTTTAAAATCAAGCTTTGAATCCTTAAATCTCTCTGAAAAAATTTGAACAATTCCTAAGCCTTTAGCTGAAGTATATTCAAATATTTTCAATTAAATTTATTATTTTTATTCAAGGCTAAAAAGAAGATTTTTATTCCTAGAACTCTATAAATAGGACCTAGTACCCAGCCATTATTCACCTTTTACTCTAAGTTCAGAGGCTGCAAGATTGCTAGGTTATTGTGAGAGTGTAAACACTTGGGTTGGGAATTATAAGCTTAATCATTATAAGCTTAATAAACACTTGGGAAGTAAGGTTATAGTGTATTTCGGTTTCGAGGTATAGTTTGGTCATAGAAGCATTCAAGGTATTCCTAATTCTAGTTCCTTTATGTATTGATTCTTATAGTTCTTCTCTACTCAAATCCTAACTCAGTCTTTTCTATTCTTAGGCATCTAAGTTCTTCGAACTTAAGGTTTTCATTGGTAAGTATCGTTTCGATGGTGTAGTTTATTCTTTCCATCTCTTTTCTTTAGTATACTCACCTCTATATTATGGTTTTTAGGAGTGTTCCAAAATCCCGACTTTGTTCTCATCATCCCGGTATATTGGTAAGGAAAATAGGATAGGATTTATGTGCTATATGTTTTATATGTTATCTTATGGTTTTTATGTTATGAAATATGTTATGATATGTATGTTTGTAGACTTGGGCATATGACCCATATGACTAACAAGCCCCAAATAGATTATGGGCATATGACCTGCTTAGCTAGTAGGACCCCACTAATCTAATGGGCATATGACTTGTTTAGTCTATGGGACCCCAAGTAATAATGGCCATTATAGTATGTGTTATATGTGTTATGATATGTTTTTATGTTGCACTATGAATTCTTATGTATATGGCTATATGTTAGATTTTCCTTGCTGGGCATTAGGCTCATTCCTTTTTGTTTATATGTACAGGAAAATAGGTCTTAGTGGCGGGGAAGGTTCTTGGAAGCTTAGAGAATGTGTATTGAGGTGGAATGGATTCAAGAGCTGAGCGTTTCGATTCGAGGATGTAGTTTTGTTTCTTATGGTTTTTACATGTATGTTTCCGCATTTTGTTATGTAAATCTCTTTTTAATTATGTCATGTTTTGATTTTAAAACAATGGGATCCCATATCCTAACTTGAATTTTATGTAAGTTTAACTTTTATTTTTACAAGTTTCTTAAATAAAGTTATGGTCTTTTCACTTGTAAGTTTTATTAAGGATTAGTGTTTATGTATAGTTTTCATTAATGGTCCAAAAGTCTAGAGTAGTTGGGTCATTACAGCTGGTATCAAAGCAACGGTTCATTCACATGAAGTTCTCCTCGATACACATACTCAAAGCTCTGAATCTAACCGCCAATGTAAGTGTTTATGTTTTAGTTGTTTTGATTATGTGTTTAGTTAACGTTTTAGCCCTTATGTTTTCAGTTAATAATAATTGTAAATTAGTTTTTTTTTCATTATTTATTTTATTTATTATCTTTGCATGTATGATTGTTTTAGTGAAAACCTTTTTCCAAATAAATTTCATTGTTATTTTTTAATGACATGTATGAGTTTGATTTTTTTTACAATCATAATAAATAATAAATTTAATAAATAATGACCAAGTTCGGTGAGGGTGGATACAAATAAATGAACCAAGTTTCTATAATGAGAGTTTAGGGGGCCATAGTAGTGGGAACGATTTTACTGATCCCAGCCCTCCCTCAATATGGTTAACTTTGGAACAACGACGAGTTTCGAGCCTGAGAATTTAGTCATATAGGATGATTAGAAACAGACTTAGTAAATTATAAAGATGGCTTATTTTTCTAAGTTTAGAAACAAACCCTAATCATAAAGAAGGCTTACATAATTTTTTTCATAAGAAATCATAATTAATAAGTCCGAGTTAAGTTTGCTTAGAATAAGTTTTGCCTTAGAGCCTATTAGGATAAGTTCTAACATGTTCTCGACTGTTAGAACTTTGTTGAAGATGTCGCTCAAAAGATTTGCTCGCACCAACGGAAACACCTCCAGCGCTGCTCCGGTGAACAATGAAGCCCCTCCAGTTCGCAGAAGGGGAGTGCGTGCTACTGCCAGCCGCAACGCGCCACCACCACCAGCTGACAACACTGCGGAGATCGCCAGACTGCGACAACAAGTGGAGGAATTACTGCAGCAATAGCGACATCAGACTCAGACTTAGCCTCCACCTCAGCCGCAACCACTGCCTCAGTAGATGGCTCAAGTACCCCATCAAGTAGGTCCTTATGGGGGATGGCCAATGGCGAACTATGCGCCATACCCAGCTCAGCACATGAAGCCAATCTATGAGCGGTTTTGTAAGAAACACGCTCCAAAATTTGAAGGGAAAACAGACCCCTTTGAAGCAGAAGAATGGCTTAGAAATGTAGAGCCGATCCTAGCGCATATGAATCTTGGCAACGCAGACCGCATATCCTACATTTCATCTATGCTTAAGAAGGATGCTAGAATATGGTGGGACTTAGTTCAGCAGACTAACGATGTTGCCACCATGATATGGACAAGATTTGTGGAGCTGTTCCACGAGAAGCATTACACCTATACAATCATCGCTAATGGTAGTAGAATATGCTCGTCAGTTCGACAGATTAGCCAAGTTTGCACCAAGAGTTAGTTCCAACTAACTTTATGAGGGTGACCAAGTTCGTTAGAGGACTTAGACCAAAGATGGAATTAGAGGTTAAGCTAGCAAACCTGGGAAATACCACCTATGCCAATGTTCTAGAAATGACAATAGAAGTAAAAAGGATTCAGATGAATGTTAGTAAGGAGAAGAGCGATGGTTCCAGACCAAAGTCTTTGCCTTGACCCAGGGAGGAACCCATGCTAGTAACAAGCATTTACAGGTCAGATCCTATCCTCGATAGTATATGTTCTAGTATCGCTTGATTTGGTAGCAATATACTCGTATATCTCGTTAGGAATGATAGAAAAACTAGACAAACCTTATGAAAGATTTAGAACTAGGTTTGTAACCGAGTTGCCTTCGGGCAAAGTAGTTCTATCATCACGGATGGTACGAAGCGTACCAATCAATATTGAGGACATAGAACTAGAAGGAGACCTGATAGAGCTAGTGATCAAGGAATTCGACGTAATACTGGGCATGGATTGGCTAGCACGGCATGGCGCAACGATCGACTGCAAACGCAAGAAGGTGATGTTCGAGACTCCTGACGACCAGAAACTATGCTTCATGGGACAAGCTTCAGGATTGCGCACCCCGTTAGTGTCATCTCTCAAAGCTCAGTGAATGATGGAGAAAGGATGTCAAGCGTTCCTAGCCAGCATCACGAACGTGGAAAGGGAGACGCCGCTTAAGGTTGGAGATGTTCGAGTTATACAAGAATTTCCAGAGGTTTTTCCCGATGACTTGCCAGGATTGCCGCCAAATCGAGAAATAGACTTCACGATAGAGTTAGTACCAGGCACCGAGCCTATCTTTAAGGCACCATACCGGATGGCACCTACGGAACTCAAGGAGTTAAAGACGCAGCTACAAGAACTCCTAGACTTGGGTTTTATTAGGCCAAGCCATTCACCATGGGGAGCTCCGGTACTATTCGTGAAGAAGAAGGACGGAAGTATGCGGATGTGCATAGAGTATCGTGAGCTGAATAAAGTAACAATTAAGAACAAATACCCACTACCTCGGATTGATGATTTGTTTGATCAACTCTGAGGCGCGACTGT
This sequence comes from Humulus lupulus, assembly GCF_963169125.1. Classification (NCBI taxonomy): domain Eukaryota; kingdom Viridiplantae; phylum Streptophyta; class Magnoliopsida; order Rosales; family Cannabaceae; genus Humulus; species Humulus lupulus. The sequence continues at coordinate 72,873,799 of NC_084800.1, forward strand.
ATTTTCTAAGATTGATTTACGGTCCGGGTATCATCAGCTCAAGGTAAAGGGAGAAGATATTCCTAAGACAGCCTTTAGGACTCGTTATGGACATTACGAGTTCTTGGTTATGTCTTTTGGTCTTACTAACGCGCCAGCCGTGTATATGGACTTAATGAATAGGGTCTTCAAGGACTACTTGGATAAATTCGTCGTTGTTTTAATTTACTCCAAGGATGAAGTAGAGCACGAGGAACATTTGAGGATGATTTTGACGCGATTGAAGGAGCATCAACTCTACGCAAAGTTCAAGAAATGCGAGTTTTGGCTTTCGCAAGTGGCGTTCCTCGGGCACATTATATCGAAAGATGGAGTTGCAGTAGATCCATCAAAGGTAGAGGCCGTGAAGGATTGGCCAAGACCAAAGAACGCATCTGAAGTAAGAAGCTTTCTAGGGTTAGCAGGTTATTATAGGAGGTTCGTAGAGGGCTTTTCTAAGATAGCCACTCCACTCACCAACCTGACCCGGAAACAACAAAGATTCAATTAGAATGGTAGATGTGAAGAAAGCTTCCAGTTGCTTAAGGATAAGCTTTGTTCAGCACCAGTACTCTATGTACCGACACCCAACGATAAGCTCATAGTCTACTGCGATGCATCGAAGCAAGGGTTGGGTTGTGTGTTGATGCAGAATGACAAGGTGATAGCCTATGCCTCATGGCAGTTGAAGGAGTACGAGCAACGCTATCCAACGCATGACATGGAGTTGGCAGCAGTGGTCTTTTCGTTAAAAATCTGGTGCCATTATCTTTATGGAGAATGGTGCGAGATTTATATGGACCACAAGAGTTTAAAGTACTTCTTTACTCAGAAGGAGCTCAACATGAGGCAGCGCAGGTGGTTGGAGTTAGTAAAAGATTACGACTGCGAAATCCTATACCACCCGGGGAAGGCGAACGTAGTTGCCGATGCACTTAGCAGAAAAAGTTATGGAAATTTAGTAGCCTTATCTGGAATAGAAAAGCCGCTACAGCAGGAGCTGATCAGTGCCGGAATAGAAGTGGTTGTAGGCAAGCTAGCTAACTTGTCTATCCAATCGAATCTGTTAGAGGACATACGGATTGGTTAGAGGCATGATGACACACTAGTATCACATATGGATGCAGTCAAAGAAGGCAAGGCTACAGATTTCTCAATGTCTAGCCAAGGTTTATTGAGATATAAGGATCGGGTATGCGTGCCAAATGATCAAAGTATTAAGAAAACGATTCTAGAAGAAGCGCACAGTACCCCGTACTCAGTTCACCCAGGGTCGACCAAGATGACTCATGATGTTAAGGCAATATACTGGTGGCCAGGAATGAAGAAGGACATAGCAGAGTTTGTGTCTAAGTGTCTGATACGCCAGCAAGTGAAAGCAGAGCATCAGCGCCCTGCAAGTTTATTGCAACCACTTAGCGTACCGGAATGGAAGTGGGACGATATAGCTATGGACTTCGTAACGGGTTTGCCAAGGATGAATAAGCAGCATGATTCCGCTTGGATAGTAATAGATAGACTAACCAAGTCGGCACATTTCCTGCCTGTTAAGACCTCATACACGGCAGACCAATATGCAGACATCTACATCCAAGAGATAATACGGTTGCATGGAATCTCGCGAGGCCACTTGGGTGGCGTGGCCTAGGCATCTCGCGAGGCCACTTGGGTGGCGTGGCCGAGGCATCTCACTAGGCCACTTGGGAGGCGTGGTCTAGGCATCTCGCGAGGCCATGGGGCCAAGGGCATAGGCGATGCTGTGGGGCGAGGCCGTGGGGCCGAGTACGTGGGCGAGATGGATCTCGCGAGGCTATTGAGCCTTGGCACTTATGCCTTGCCAACGTGGGCCACTTGGCATCGACTCCACGAGAACCGAACCCAGACCTGTGTTGTGATGGCGTGATGGCTTCTCGAGACGACGGTGGCCTAGGGGCCTTGCCTCGGCCTCATACTTTCTATTGATGAGATTATGAGCATCAACCGTGTTGCTTTCTACTAAATTATATACTGTGCATTTCAAGGAAAGCTGTACTTAATTTTTTTTTCTTGAAATAATAATATGAGCAGTTGACAGTGAGAGACGACTGTGTACTTGATGAGGAAATGTTGTTGATCCTAAGGTTCTCTTGATTGGAGAAGAGGTGGGAAATTTGTATTTATTTTTTCTTAGCGCTCTTTCATTCTTTTTGTTCTTCATTTTTCTTCAAATTTTTTTTCATTCCAGGTTGGGGAATACCAAGAAGCATACAAGGTTGGATTTTCTTATTTATTGAAAAGATAATTTTTTTTTTTCTTATGTAATCTTCTTTACAAACTATTGTCTAATGCTGCCCATTTCCCCTATGCTTTTGCATAGATATTCAAAGGTCTTTTGGACAAGTATGGCCCTCACAGAGTTCTTGATACTCCAATCACATAGGTAAGTTTTGTTTCTTGCCATGTTTACCTTTCTCCATTTTTTTTTGTTGGTTTGTGTGGGAAGATGGGTTTGGTTACTTAGATATAATTCATGGTATTATTATGGCTTATTTTTCCTTGTATTGAATATTATATTAATAATAACATGTTATTTAATTCTTAAAACTGGCCATTTTATTTTTGAAAGTAAGAAAGGAGATTATTCTTGTTTATTTACTTTAGTAGCAGCACTTGCATGACCTGCTTTTATTTACTTTGGTATATATTTATCCATAATCGAAAAGATCTTGATGTTGGCTTGATTTAGTAGTATAAACCATCCATGAATATAATATTTATGTCCCTTAATATTAACAGTGCTTTAATATTGTTGTTGTTGTTTCATTTTTGACCAAGACACAGATATAGGGAATTAAATGGAAGGTCATGATACACTTTTTGGGCCCGAAAATAGGCATTCAAATCAAATGGAAATAACAAAGCTTCATAATATCTTTAGATTACGTTGTTCACTTTTTAAGTGAAACATGAAAGTTTTTTCAAATTTTAGCTAAACTTTTTTGTTAGAAGTTTGTTATGATGACTTTGATTCTCTAAACTCTATTTTTTAGAAGTTATTCACTTCTTAAGTGAAACATGTATTTGGACTGAGTTACCTAATATGATGATATTGACATTTTTTGTAAAAGAAAATTTTGGCAATTTTGTAGTATTTTCTTTTCAAATTTCTTTTAATACATTTTGGACAATTAAGGGATATATTTTTTTAAATCAAAATGAAAATTGTAGCTGATTTAAAAAAAAAAAAAAAAAAACTTTTAAGGGCATGTAAAGTGAGTCCTAAAATCTTAATTTAAAGACACTCAATGTGATCTTTTAGGACACACATTGCGAGTCTTAAAAACATACTATTTGGACTCACGCCCCGCGAGTCCTAAAAAGCTTTTTTTGTAGTAGTGATTTTATCTCCCTATTGGCTAACTCGACTTGTCCATTAGTCTGTGGATGATAGGCATTTGCAACCTTATGAAGTACACCGTACTTGCACATAAGAGCTTCAAAAGATCTGTTGCAAAAATGAGTGCATTGATCACTGATGATAGTGCGAGGAGTACCGAACCTTGATAACACATTTTCTTTCAAGAATTTGACAACTGTAGCGTTATCATTGGTTCGATATGGTACAACCTCAACCCATTTGGAAACATAATCCACAACGAGAAGAATGTAAATGTAGCCAAAAGAAGGTGGAAATGGTCGTATAAAGTCTATCCCCCAATAATCAAATATTTCAATAACAAGAATTGGGTTCAAGGGCATCATGTGCCGACAGGATAAGGAACCTAACTTTTGGCACCTTATACAAGAATGACAGAAATCATTGGTGTCTTTGAACAAAGTGGGCCAGTAAAGGCCGCATTGTAAGATTTTTGCAGTGGTTTTCTTCATAGAGAAGTGACTACCACAAGCATCATTGTGGCAAAAATTTAGCACACTAGACACCTCATCGTCGTGGATACATCTTCGCATGATTTGGTCGAGGCAATACTTGAATAAGTATGGGTCATCCCAAAAGAAATTGCGCACCTCGACCAGAAATTTGCATTTGTCTTCTGAACTCCATTTAGATGAGAGTTCACCTGTTACTAAGTAATTCACAATGTGAGTATACCATGGTAACTTAGCAACATAAAGCAATTGTTCATCGGGGAAATCATCATGAATAGGTGGACCATCAGCGAGATTGCTGAATTCAAGTTGGGACAAATGGTCTGCGACGACATTTTCAACACCTTTTTTTGTCTTTGATCGTTATATTAAATTCTTGCAAGAGAATGATCCACCGTATTAATCGTGCGTTAGCATCCTTTTTGGAAAGGAGATACTTAAGGGTTGAGTGATCTATGAAGATCGTAATAGGTGATCCAATCAAATAAGATCAGAATTTGTCAAGGGCAAAGATGACGACAAGCAACTCTTTTTCAGTAGTGGAATAGTTCATTTGAGCACTATTAATAGTTCGGCTTGCATAATAGACAACAAAGGGTTTCCCCTCCCTTCATTGTCCTAGCACAGCTCCCATAGCAATGTTGTTGGCATCACACATGATCTCGAAATGAAGACTCTAATCAGGTGACTGAATGATGGGAGCAGAAGTGAGTAAATTTACAAGCATTCGGAATGAATCCTCACACTTAGGTGTCCACTCAAAAGAGACATCTTTTGGCTGGGAGGTTGCCTAGTGGACGAGCAATCATTGAAATTATTTGTATGAACCTCCTGTAGAAACCAGCATGACCAATGAATGACCTAACATCCTTGACAGTCTTAGGAATAGGCAGGTTGGAGATAAGGTCGACTTTGGATTGATCAACCTCTATTCCTTTTTCATAAACAATGTGGCCTAAGACTATGCCAGAAGATACCATGAAGGGGCATTTCTCCCAATTGAGCACAAGTCATTTCTCAATACACCGTTTTAAAATAGCCTTAAGATGAAGAAGACATGTGTCAAAGGAGTTTCTAAAAATAGTTAGGTCATACATGAATACATCCATTGATTTTTCAATCATGTCACTAAAGATGCTCATCATACATTTTTGGAAAGTAGCTGGTGCATTACACAAGCCAAACGGCATACGCCGGAAAGCAAAAGTGCCAAGGGGACAAGTGAAAGTGGTCTTAGCTTGATCTTCTAATGCAATCTCAATTTGTTAATAGCCAGAATAGCCATCAAGAAAGCAATAGAATGGATGACCAGCTACACGTTCAAGGATTTGATCAATGAATGGGAGTGGAAAATGATCTTTGCGGGAGGTGGCATTTAATTTTCTACAATCAATGCACACACACCACCCTGTCACTGTTTTTGTGGGGACAAGGACACCTTTTTCGTTTTGGATCACGGTGACACCAGATTTCTTGGGCACGACTTGAGTTGGACTAACCCATTTGCTATTCGCTATTGAGTAAATAATACCAGCATCTAGCAATTTCAAAACTTCATTTTTTTACAACTTATTTCATTATGGGGTTCAGTCGCCTTTGAGGGTCTTTTCGAGGGATAGCCTCATCCTCCAGATTAATTCGATGGGAGCAAATTAAAGGGCTAATACACACTACTACAAAATACCCTTTACGAGACACTTTTTTAGGACACACACATAAATGCAAGTTCTTAAAAATATTTATGGAATTTTTAGGACACTTATTGAGAGTCCTGAAAAAACACAATTTAGGACTCGCAATGAGTGTCCCAAAAAAATATGCAAGTCCTAAAAGAATCAGGACTAAAAAATGAGTGTTTTACTTAATAATTTTAAGGACTTGCTTTGGGAGTCCTTAATACTCTTTAAGGACTCGCAAAGCGAGTCCTAAAACCAACTGGGCTTAAAGTAATAGTTGAAATTAAATTATTTATATATGGTTAAATGTTTTAATAATTTTTTTAAAAAAATTATAAGTTGTTAGTTTTTCAATATAATTAGAAAATAAAAAATAATAATATATCATTAATATTTTATTGTATTATTTTTTCTTAATATCATTATACTTTGTATTTATATATTTTTATAATAATAACTATATATTTTTTTAACAAACAATAATAATAATAACTAAACCCTATCAACCCTCAACCTCAATCTCACTCTCTCTCGTTCTTTTCCTCAAACCCAACCAGCCCTCCTCTTTGACGGTATGCATGGATCACGGCGAGGTGGTTGGCTGGTGGTCGGATCATGGCAACGGGCTCGATGCAGAGGCAGGGGGCTCGGCTCTCTCACTCCTTCGTCCTCCCATCTCTCGCTCTGGCTGGGCTTGATGACGGCTGGGGGCTCAAGGGGTGGGCTCGTCGGCGAGTGGGGTTCTCTGGGGTGGCTGGGCTCGATGGTGCGAGGGTCTCAGGGGGTGGGATCGATCGCGCAAGGACGGGGCTGGCTGGACAACACATGGTAGCGCGAGTTCGCAAGCTAATGTTTCTGTGCTCTTTCAAATGTGATTTCAAGTTTTCAGGTATGTTTGAAACTGTGATCGATCTAATTTTGAATCCATGGATGTTTAAGGGTGCAGAATATAAATTAATTTTATTTTTGTTATGTTTTTTTGTTTGATTTTTCCATTAATATGTTGTATTTTCTTAAAACTAGCTGAGGTATTAGAAATTTAGACCATAGACATATTGAAATGAATTGAAGCTTGAAGTACTGTGGAAATTGAGGGTTCTTTCTGATAAAATTTAGGACTTTTTCATTGGATGCCTAAACCATCAGCGGTGCTAGGGAGAAGACTATTTTCCATGAATTTTTTGAAAAAAACAATGGTTGGTATGCATTTCTAAATCTATCATATCTCATTTTCCATGAATTATTGTTTTTCATTTCTCTGTTTTGGGTCTTGTTCAGTATCGTGCTATTTATTAAACATTATTTCTGGTTTGATTCTTATTTGGTTTAAAGTATAGTCTTTTATTTCTTTGAGAATATTGACGCTGCACACCATCTATTTCCAAATATGTTTCAATGATACTGTTAGTGTAGCCTTGTAGTTTTCTTCTACATTATTGTTTGTTCAAGCTGAATTGGGTTAATGTGAGGTGTAAAAATGACACATATTTGGCCATTGATAAATTCTACGCTGTCAAATTCTGATTCTTGATGAAGAGAGGATAAAACATATGTGAATGGGCTCCAAATAATTGAGAATGTATGTCCTCTAAATAAAGTTATGACTTTTATTTCATTTGTTTTGTTTTCTAGTCAATTGGTACCAATCTTAAATCTTACTTTGCAAGGTTTGAGAGGTTTTATTCCTAAAGTTGAGTTAGTAAATAAAATAAACAACTTTGGTGACTTGAAAGAAAATGTAACTTTAATTTTCAAGATATTTTTCTCTTCTTTTAATATTGCGTATTTGTAGATTACTATATTGCTTAGTTTTATTATTTTTGAGCCTCATGATTATGACTTCTGCTGAAATATTTATTCTGCTGAACTTAATGTATATCTTTTGTACTAAAAATAGATTTGCGGAGCCAACGCTCTGAATATCTTAAGCTTCCATTATTATTTGAGGTCTGCAGTAGTACCATTAGCACTAGTTGTAGAGCTCAATTTTGTGGTGTGTCAATCAGAATAGTATAGCTTCATTGATATTTTTATGTTTTAACTTTTCTAGATATAAAAGCTGCAATATTTGCTTATGTTTATCTTATAAAAAATATCACAGGATGGGATATACACTAATGGTAATTCTGTCTCATTACAAAATGAACCACATTAAATATACTATGATATTGGATTATGGAATGGTAGAAATGTGTAGGAATTAGTTTTTCATATGGCATGCATTATTTTTTCCCTTTAATTTTTGAAGTCTTTTATTCTTTTTTCTTTATTTCATCATATATTTCCTTAAGAGCTTCAATTCTAAAAAAATATTTCTATAAATATTATAAGAAGATGAGAAGTAACAATGGTGTGCTCTGAGTTCTTGTGACACTAGTATTACAGGCAATAACTTATAATGTTAATTCATTTATAGGATTTTAAAAGACTAACCATAAAGATAATTGGCACGTAAGCCTTTACAGTAAAAAATTGCTCTTGGACCGTGTATCCAAATTGGATCGCTTAAGTTTTGATTTACAATGTAGTTAAATATATTTTTTTTGTTATAAATTCTCTATTCTTTTTTGCATCAACTTCATCCACTTAAGAGCTCACCTTATTTTGAGCAGCACGAGAACTGGAAGTTGTACAGTGTTAGAATTTTTTCTTTCTACATATACATATGCGAAATAGCTACATCTAATTGTTGTAGTATCATAAGGAAGAATAAATTGTAAGTTTCTTTTTCTTGTGTGATGGTTTTGATTGCTGGAGTCTTTTTTAGTAGTTCTTGCTATTGTGGATTTTATTCCTGCACTGCAGCAATAACATTTAGAATATTTCTTTGCTTGAAATTGGTCTGTTATTATAAGCACTATGAATTGCTTTTGTAAATATTCTCACTGCCTTTACTTCTCACGTTTGCCACTGTTAATAGGATGCTGTGGACATCCATGACAGTTTAGTTGCTGAAGCTGAACATGGTGATGCTTCCAAAAAGGAAAGGTCCTCAGTTCAAGGTGTAGAACAGGTAATTAATACCAAACATGTTTCATGTAATTAGAAATTGATTGCAGTTTTACTTTCATATATTTTAAAGATTTTTATTAGAGCTTATCTGAGTTTGAATTATAAAAAAATAGTTTCCTAGTTGAGTTAAGACTTCTTATTTATGGCTATCTGTCAAATATTTTTGTACTTAGTGGAGTTTGAATATCTTAGATATTCATCCGTAGTGAAGTAGGTTCTGGGAATTCTGTGTGCTGCGGTGATAACGGAAGGTTGAAAACTTACATGTCTTAGTGAAGTAGGTTATGAGAATTTTGTGTGCTGCGGTGATATATGGATGAAAACTTGTGTGTTGTTTGATTTTTCTGACATGTTGGTGTTGATTGTGACATATGGCTAGGCTAGTAAATTAAGGGATATGCTGTCTGATTTTCTATAAATTTTTTTGTACTTAGTTTTGTGTGGAAATATGAAAAAGATGGCTGCCACAATGATAAATTTGTCATCCAGATATTTAACATTTGACCGCCTAATTAAAAATTAAGTTGAATTTAAATTTTACTACTAATCACAAAATTTGCTTAATCCGAGCCTCAAAAGAGCCAATTTAGAGTAACTATGTGATCTATGTGATCACAGATTTGTGCTTTCGAGATTATAAGTGTGACACTCAGAATCCCGTGATCCGTAAGGGGAAAGATCGGGTAAGCTGTGCAATCCCACATCGCCTGGGGAAGGTCAAGTGTAATGATTCGAAGACTGTGTAGGTATGGGACTACACAGTTGAAGAGGGCTTAAATGGATTGATAGGTACTACCTATACCAAGAAGGTGCATCTTCTTTTTGGTAGCCCATCACTTGAGAACTCCATGGTTAAGCGTGCTTGGCCTAGAGTAATCTAAGGATGTGTGACCTCCTGGGAAGTTTTCCCAGGAAGTGTGCGAGTGAGGACAAAGCATGCTGGAAAGACTCGTGTTGGTTTGTAGGGCCAGTCGTCATTCCGAAAAGAAGCCATAGTGATGTGGGACATCACATAATGGTATCAAAGCCTTGACCCAGCCGGAAGTGTGGCCGACGGGGACGTCGGGCCCGTAAGGGGGGTGATTGTGACAGTCAGAATCCCGTGATCCGTAAGGGGAAAGATCAAGTAAGCAGTGCAATCCCACACCACCTGGGGAAGGTCAAGTGTAATGATTCGAAGACTGTGTAGGTATGAGACTACACAGTTGAAGAGGGCTTAAATGGATTGATAGGTACTACCTATACCAAGAATGTGCATCTTCTTTTCGGTAGCCCATCACTTGAGAACTCCATGGTTAAGCGTGCTTGGCCTGGAGTAATCTAGGGATGGGTGACCTCCTAGGAAGTTTTCCCAGGAAGTGTGCGAGTGAGGACAAAGCACGCTGGAAAGACTCGTGTTGGTTTGTAGGGCGAGTTGTCATTCCAGAAAGAATCCATAGTGATGTGAGGCGTGACATAATGGTATCAAAGCCTTGACCCAGTCAGAAGTGTGGTCGATGGGGACATCGGGCCCGTAAGGGGGGGTGATTGTGACAGTCAGAATCCCGTGATCCGTAAGGGGAAAGATCGAGTAAGCTGTGCAATCCCACACCGCCTGGGGAAGGTCAAGTGTAATGATTCGAAGACTGTGTAGGTATGGGACTACACAGTTGAAGAGGGCTTAAATGGATTGATAGGTACTACCTATACCAAGAAGGTGCATCTTCTTTTCGGTAGCCCATCACTTGAGAACTCCATGGTTAAGACCCAGCCGGAAGTGCGGCCGACGGGGACATCGGGCCCGTAAGGGGGGGATGATTGTGACAGTTAGAATCCTATGATCCGTAAGGGGAAAGATCGGGTAAGTTGTGCAATCCCACACCGCCTGGGGAAGGTCAAGTGTTATGATTCGAAGACTGTGTAGGTATGGGACTACAAAGTTGAAGAGGGCTTAAATGGATTGATAGGTACTACCTATACCAAGAAGGTGCATCTTCTTTTCGGTAGCCCATCACTTGAGAACTCCATGGTTAAGCGTGCTTGGCCTGGAGTAATCTAGGGGTGGGTGACCTCCTGGGAAGTTTTCCTAGGAAGTGTGCGAGTGAGGATAAAGCACACTGGAAAGACTCATGTTGGTTTGTAGGGCCAGTCGTCATTCCAGAAAGAAGCCATAGTGATGTGGGGCGTCACAATAAGTGCAGGATAGGTCTTTCTAGAATTTGAATCAAATCCTCATTTTTTCTCTCCCAAAAGAGTAAAACAGGTTGCTGAATAAACCCTGTCCGTGAGATTTTAGAATCATACATATAATATAACATTCTGAAAATTAGTCTTAGAAAGATCCTTCAACGGTGTTTGTTCTGCCACCTATTTTGAACCTTTAACTAAGCTTACGTTGGTGATTGTGGCCTATTTTCTTACCTTTTTAACCTAATTTCTAGGGTTTATATGGTTTGAAATAGATTTAGGATATATGATATTTGGTTTTTAGGAATATATATTTATATAGCATGAAGAAATTTATTATCTAGAATCAATGCTTGGGGTTACTTCATAGGCAGCTGAAGTGAGTATTTTTTTAAAAAAAATATTTGATGGTTTTAGTTGCGTAGAAGGGGTTTCATTAAAGGCTTGAGTTGTGTCTAACTCCTGATGATATTTTTCAATCTCTTTCAATTGTGCTTGTATTTGGTGTTTCTGGGTTTCGATTTTGAATTTTTTTTTCTTCATGTTTTCCTTTTTATCTTATTTTTCTATTTGTAATAACAATATAATTGTTAATGCCTTTCGGTTCTCTTATACGTACTTATCTCTTATACAACCATTTTGTGGCTATTTGAAATTGGGCAAAATCAGTATACTTTGCTTGATGCAACCTCTACTCTTCCTCTCGCGTACCAATTGCCTTTCTGTTATTTTTTTCACTCTTATATTTCTTGTTTCAACTTTCAAATTGGCATGGTTTTGGTTTTCTTTTTAATTAATCTTCCTCTCTTTGCATGTAAATGTGTTTTTGGTTGATTGAGTTTGTTTCTTCTTATTAGTAATTATAGGTTCCATTTCGTGAAATAGGTGTAATTGTGGGGAGGATTTTGATTAAGTTATATGTTAAAATTGATCGTATTTACAATGCGAAAAATTGTTTCATAAATGTCCCTAGGTAAAAGATAAAAAGATAAAAAAAACCAACATGAGTTATTACAAATAAACAAAGAATTTAATGTGCAATATAATAGTTTTAATATCTTTTTCCATCATAAGTTCCAATTACATATGATTAAGAAGTTGTTTAGGGAAATGTTTTTCAAATAAATGTTTAGTTATTATTTTATTTTATTTCTATCATCGACATCGGCTAGGTGTATTATTGACATCCATAAAGTTGGATCAATAGAAAGTAAAAATTGTATTATCATATTGCGAAATAGAGAAAGATAGACGGGATTTGTGGCTTTGACATGAGTCAAATATATGAGAAAAAAGAGAAATACATTATAATACAACTCTATCATTTCTTAATAATAATAATAATAATAATAATAATAATAATAATAATAAAATCAATGCTATCCCGAGGTTTTGGCAAATTAACAAATTATTTTTCAATTCTTTTTTTAGAAGATATACATGCTAATTAATAATAATTGATGGAGCTAAAAGTTTTTCTTAAGGGACTAATTGCATTTAAAAAATGAGACTTTTTTTTAACAAATTTTCATAAAATTTTATGTTAATATCTATTTTATTTACAAATTTAAAATACAAAGAGAAAATTAGGGGAAGTTGAGCCCCCAAACTTAGTTTGCTACTGTTTTGAAATACCTCTATGTACTGGATGAATAACATTTGATGAAATAGTACTATCTAACAAGATATTGTTTGCTCCTTGACTATATGAATACCTATAATGATAATGATAGTTTAATTCTCGCATTTATTATATATATATTTATAATTGTTGTGTGTGTCTACTTATATATAAGTTTGAATTATAATATATTTATAATTAAAGAACTTTTTTATAATGTGCAGGTTTATATTGAGATGCATTTCTTTGGCGCAATACTAGACAACATTGACAGTTGAAATTTTTAGGATAAAAAATATATTTCACTAACATTGTATACATTTCTTGTTTAATATTTGGTGATGATAAAATTTGATTGTAGTATAAACTATCATGTAATGTGATTTTGTAAGCCAAGTAGATTAAACACTGAAATGATATTTTTGAGTAATTAATAAAAAATTATTTTCTTGTATTTTCTTTTGAAATTTTAGAAATCTAACATATATAATACATTTTGGACACTCAAAGGGATATATTTTTTCTAAATCAAAATGAAAATTGTAGCTGCATTTTTTTTAAAAAAAGTTACTTTTAAGAGCATGCAAAGCGAGTCCTAAAAAATTACTTAAAGCACTCAACTAGATTTTTTAAGACTCGCATTCTTTTAGGACTTGCATTGCGAGTCCTAAAAACATAATTAAAGGCACTCAATCATATTTTTTAGGACTCACACCAGATTTTTGAGGACTCGCGTTGTGAGTCCTAAAAATATTCTTTTAGGACTCGCAAACTCAATTAAAGGCAATCAACCAGATTTTTTAGGACTCACACCAGATTTTTGAGGACTCGCGTCGCGAGTCCTAAAAACAGTCTTTTAGGACTCGCAATTCAAGTCCTAAAAAACCTTAGTTTTTAAGGCTTTCAAATAGAGGACTCGCGCCCCGCGAGTCCTAAAAGGTTTTTTAAGACTCGCAATGCTAGTCCTAAAAATCATTTTTTGTTGTAGTGACATTTGATATCAGCAAGTATCCAACCTATTGCAAATTTATGCGTTTGCAATACCTCGAGTAACTGTAATTCTTGAGAATTTTGAAGGTTGGACAAGATGATAACTGGAAAGGTTTCACCGTCTCCCAAGAAGACATGTTTCAAACCCTCTGGAAGTTGGGTCAATTGAACAATTGGAACCTCTTCGGCTGAAGTTTTTGGATGTTACCTCTCACGAGGTAGCTCTTCAAAGGAAGTTGCCAAAACTTAGTCCTTCTATTGTGCGAGTTTGTGTGATCTGATATTGCAAGAGTAGACTCAATAGAACTGGGACTTTCGTTGCCAGATAGAAGGAGTTCATCAAGATTATCAAAGTTTCTTCGCAATTGAACCTCCTCGGGAATTAAAGAGTCAATCATGAATGTTTGATAGTATTCATCATCTTCTAGGGGTTGTTTCCTGATGTGGAAGTTATTAACTTCAAGAGTCATGTTTCCAAACGATATCTTCATTAGACCATTCCGACAATTGATCAAAGCATTTGCAGTAGCAAGGAATGGTCTTCCAAGGATAATAGAAATTTTAGAATCCATGTTTACCACAGATTGGGTATCAAGAATTAGAAAGTCCACAGGGTAATAGAAATTTTCAATTTGAACTAAAACATCCTCAACAATACCCCTAGGATTTTTGGTGGAGCGGTCAGCAAGCTGTAGCACAACAGATGTTGGCTTCATTTCTCCAAGACCGAGTTGTGAGTATACAGAGTAAGGCATGAGATTTACACTCGCACCAAGATCAAGTAAGGCTTGGCTGACTTCGTGGGTCCCAATTTGGCAAGAAATAGTGGGACAATCAGGATCTTTGTATTTTGGCGATGTCTTTTTTTCAATCACCGCACTCACTTGCTTAGTCAAGAAAGCAGTCTTCTTGACATGGTGCTTCCTTTTTGCAGTGCATAGATCCTTGATGATTTTGGCATAGGCCGGCACTTGTTTTATGATGTGAAGCAAATGAAGATTAATCTTCACTTGTGTCAAGTGCTCAAGGATTTCAACTCGGTTATCAAGAAGTTTCCCAACTGGTTTCAATGCCTGGGGAAATGGTACTTTTGGAAAGGCATTGAGTGGTGGATTTTCGAGAATAACTTTTGGAGTACTGGGAGAGTTGGCTTTTATGGGTGGGTCTTGCAAAGTTTTACCGCTTATAGTCGTGATGGCATTTACTTCCTTAACATTTTGATCATTAGAATTTGAAGATTGGGCCATTTGTTGGCCTTGCACATTGATTTTTGGTTGGGAAGGAAGTTTGCCTTTTTCCGGAATGGCCAAGGATTCAGTCAATTTTGAGAATTGACAATTCATTTCCTTGATTTCTTCCATCATTTGGTGATTTATTTTGGATTGTTCCTCTATGAATGCATGAAGGGTATTCTCAAGAGAATTTCGTTGTTGATGAGCATGGTATTGAGGTGTAGAATACGCCTTTGATGGTTGAACTTGTTGCTCATTTCTCCATTGGCCTCCAGATGATTGAGCTTGGTTGGAATCTCTCCAACTGAAATTTGGGTGGTTTCTCCAACCAAGGTTGTACGTATGGGAGAATGGCTTGCTATATGCCCCTAAGGCATTGCATTGCTCCTCATAAACCCCCATCATTTCATTAAAGTCTAAGAAGTCCTTAGCTAAATGCTCCGTCCCTCCACAAACAAATCAAGGTTCTTGCGATTCCGCTTGAGCAATCATATGCAGGTTTTGGGCATTTTTCGTCATTAAGACCTCAAACTGCTTTTTCAAAGCTTCGAGTTGGGCCTTAACACTATCCTCTTCTCAAAGTTGATAGATCCTAGATGGTTTGTGTCGGTTGGTGCTATAAGTAGCAGTTGGACCAGTCCAGGTGTGAGATTTTTTTTGCGGTTTCTTCGAGATATTCAAGAGCATCGTTTGGCTCTTTTTCGAGGACTTCACCATTGCATAGCATTTATACAAACTAGCGCTTGTTGTGTAAAATCGATACGCAAGTGCACATAATCGTAACAAGTAATAAAGAGTAAGTGAGATTGTTCCCACAAGGACTGTTTATTAAGTACCAAAACTTAATTCCTATTTCTATTTGGCTAACAATAATTGAGTCACAAGAATTAACTAAAAGTGTAAAACAAAAATCTAAAATTAACTTCAAGAACTGAAAATAAATAACGTTAAGAAAATTCAATGGATTAAAATCTAGGGCAATCAATTTCATCAACCATCCTCTTTAAGTCTTATTAAGACAACTCTTACTATTCAATTCTTCTCTTGTGATAGCAGGCCAACAATAATAACTTATATTCGTACTAGGATATATAAGTCTCAATCCTATGCAAATTATCTGCATCTCTGTGATAAATAAACATAAGATAGGCATTAAGATTAACAACCCTAAAACTACACAGACCACACAGGTACTCTCGTCCTAATATGAAATCTATGTTTATTCAATTACAGCATATTCAATTCTCACTTCTCAGATTTTGAATTAAAATCATATATTTCATGTCAATGGTGATCAATCATTCACAAGCATTAGATTCAAATTGAATAAATCATAAGATAAAATTGAAATCATAAAACTTGCATTAATTTAAAATAAAGGTTCAGGAGAATCCATTAACACCCTAGAAAAATAGTTTAGTTCATAATCAAATGCATAATAACCATAGAAGAAATAAAAAGCATCCAAAATATAGAAATTCAAAGTAGAAAAAAAGAAAACTGTAATGAATTCTTCGATTCCGCTTGCAATCCTCCACAATGTGCCTTTAGCCGTCTCCTAGGGTTAATCTCTTTTTAAAAACGTCATTAAGAAAGCTTTTATACTCCCTAATTAATTATGTGCGAAAGGACAAAATTGCCCTTGAAAAATGCCCTAACTTTGGCTTTCGTACGGACTGGCGCTGCGGCTCCACTTGATAAAGCCGCAGCTCTAGTGCATTTTTCAATCCATAATTCATCTCTGACTTCTTGTAGCCCCGCAGCTCTAATTCAGATTTTAATAGAGCCTCAGCTCTATCTGATAGAGCTGCAGCTCTAATGCTGACAGATTTTTTTTCTCTTCTCTGAAACTCTTAGGGCTGCGGCTCTACACCATAGAGCTGCGGCTCTAATTCCACTTTTTTGCCAAATCATGAATTTGAGCCCCGAGTTCGCCTAGTTTCCATTCCCTAGTCCGTTTAACACCATTTCTTCAAGAATTAAGCGCTTTTCCTCCAATTTCAAGCTATTTCCTTCATAACCACACTTAATCCTGAAAACACAATAAACACCGCCATAATATCGCACAAAACCAAATAAAATATTAAAATTGCATCTTAAAACACGCCCTAAAAACCTACCAAAACTAGTCCTAACAAATTCCCCCAAACTTATCGTTTACTCACCCTCGAGTAAAGAACACAACTAAGACTCGATAAACCTAAACAAACCAAATTGACAACCATTAAAATAGCCTAAAACAGCATGAATACCATATGCATATAATTCTAAAGAAAAGTAATGTGCCACTTCAAAAATTAATCCTGAATTTCAATCAAAATACTTCACCTATTCGCTGTAATTCATCGACACTCATGCTTATTCACTCATAACCAATAAATGTAAAGAATTGGACCAATCTATGCATGCCAAAATTCTCACCATCAATCCACTCAACACGATTATTCCATATGCTTGCTATACTTACTATTCTCTACTAATGTAAACAAATACACACTTAAAAATCAATAGGACTTTACAAAGCTTGTAATAGATGGCTTAGGTAAAGGTGGATAACAAGACATTTTAGGCTCAAGTATACCATAAGCATTCAAACCAAGCAACCTATCCCTTTAACTCAACTTCACATCCCATTGTTACTCTTTTTTTTTTCAAGATTGAGAAGAGTTGACTATTTATTCATCACATTTGTTTTTCAAACAACATTCCCCCAAACTTAGATTTTTCAGTAAATAACTTAAAGAATGTAGTTTATTCTGAATTTATAATTTCTTTTCTCCTTTTGTTTCTTTCTTCTTCAATCTTTTTTTTAAATGCACTGAGTAACCACATATTTCTACATATGTCCCTTAAACATTCACTCCCCCTTCCAATCAAAAGATATGTTTTATGCTTATGGTATAGAACAAAGGGAATAATGAATATACGGATACAAGTATAGGCTCAAAGCATGTGTTAAGCAATGAAAAAGGTCAATTGTAAGGCGCAAATAGGGTAACTAGGGATAAAAATATATAAGGGTTAGCTTGAAAGGCTCAAATGTTCCAAAGATGTTCTATATCCTCTTCTTAAGTGTGTATTGTTTAGGATTTCGTCTCAAATAGCAAGCAAGCAAGTTCTAGAAAAATTTCAACTTGTACAATCCACAATCCAAATTCAACATGCATATACAAAGTTCAATTCCCACATTTACAACTATGAGCAATAGTTCAAACAAGTATCCAATTAACCACAGTGAAGTGACAAAGTATTTCAATCAAGCACACAGATTTTTTTATATATGCACAACTCTTCCTTTGGATTATACAACATAGCAATCATTCAATCTCATCGGCAACAAATTATCAACTTGGTTTACACTCTACCAACCCCGTGAAAACTAGACTCAAACACAATAACAACTAATACTAAACTTCAAAAACAACAAATAACGGCAAAGCTAAAAAAAATAAATCCCTTCCCCCAAACTTAAGACTAACATTGTCCCTAATGTTAAACTCAAATAAAAAGAAGAGACTTACCTGAAACCTTAGAGCAACATATTAAAAGGGAGGAGGCGGCAGAGTGGGAGTCGTGCTAAAACTTCTTATGGAAACCCTTAAATTGTGTTTCTGGGCCCAATTGGCGCCGCGGCGCTGGTGTATAGAGCTGCGGCTCTAATTCTAACTTTTCTCAGCACTTGCTCTCTGACTTCCCTAGAGCTGCGACTCTACTCCATAGAGTTGCGACTCTAATTCAACTTTTGTGCTATTTTGTTGCTATTTTTTTTCACGTTTTTCACGGTTCTAATTACATAAACTATTAAAAAAACTAAACAAAAATAAAATAGAATTGTTCAACTAAAAATAGAATAAAAATAAAAAATAATAATATAATAAAAACGAAAACATAAACTTGAGATGCCTCTCAAGGGCGTTGTCGTTAACGTCATTTAGCCGGACGCTGACCACTTTCTTGAATTCAACTCGGATCAAAACTACCCCTCATGTCCTTAAGAGCCATAATATCATGAGAAGACGCTCGTTTCTTGATATTGCACATTTTTGGAACTTTCCACAGCTCATGAAACAATCGAGCTTTCTCACTAAAGATCGTTTTCACTTTATGACGAATTGTTCTCTTTCCACCTTCAACCATAGATTTCTTCTTAGTAAATTTCAGCTTATCACCCTTACTTTCCACCACATCAACTGTACAACAAGTTGGAACCTCCGTTGCTGCAAAAACATTAAATGTTACCTCTTCTTTTTGCATTCGCAACTTCAACTCGCCTTTTTGCACATCTATTAAGGCCCTACCAGTTGCTAAAAATGGCCTTCCAAGAATAATTGGAATATTTTCATCTTCGTCCATATCAAGAATAAAAAAATCTGCAGGAAAGATGAATTTATCGACCTTTACTAACACATCTTCTATGATCCCCCTCGGATGAGCCAGTGATCGATTCGCCATTTGCAAAGACACGGTAGTAGGCCGAGCTTCTCCCAATTTTAACTTTCGAAAAATAGATAGAGGCATTAGATTTATACTAGCCCCTAAATCACATAAAGCCTTTGTCACCATTGAACCCCCTATAGAGCATGGAATGTTGAAACTACCCGGATCTTTAAGCTTGGGAGGTAGCTTCTTTTGAAGTATCGCACTGCACTCCTCAGTAAGTGCCACTGTCTCATAATCCTCTAGTTTCCTTTTCTTATTCAAAATTTCTTTCATAAACTTCACATAGTAAATCAAAGTAGCAAAATAGCATCACTAGCATATGGAATCATCCCTAACCTTCCTATGAAGATTAGGTCATTATGCTCATGATTCTCACAAAATTCTAAGAAGAAAATATGAGAAGAAAGTGAGTAGAAATTTTGCTATAGTTTCTTCACTCTAAAAATTACATACATATGTGAAAGAAAGAGTCCCTATTTATAGTGGGAGAAATGGACCAAAAGGAAATTAAACAACAAATGGGGGTTACGCAATAAATCTGAAATATTAATAATAAAATATGATTTTGAAATATCAAATCTTATTATTAATAATAACCTAGCTATTTCGGTGAATGGTCATTTTTTTCCTTTTTCTAAAATACCACAAAAACATGAGCTTTAAAGCTCAAAAAGGAAATGTGCAATGCCCAAAATGCATAGGGGAGTGGGCTGGTGGCACTATAGCAGCTGGTGGGTTTGACCCATTCCCAGCCATTGGCAGCACGCCATGTGGGCACTGGCTGGGGAAAACAAGACCAATCTGGGTTGGGTCACGCGCGTTGCTGATGGGCTCGCGGGTCTGGATGTTGAAGGAGGCAAGGGATGGTTGGCGTGGGCTGGGTTTGGAGGCTCTCCAGTCAAGGGTCCGGGTCACCAGGTGGATGTGTATTTTTCACCATTAATCAACAGAAAATAGAAGAAAAAAGAAAAAAAATTTACTTACTTTCAAAGTTATTTTTTTAAGGTCTCCAAGGGAAACTATACTTGCATTCTTCTCCTACTCTTTACTTTTCTTTGATAGAGTCTCTCCAATTCTCTTTGGCTTACTAGAAAAAATGAGTCAATATGTGGCACATAATCAAAGAGGAATGGAAGAGACTATGATTTTTTTATTGTTATGTTGCTGAAATCATTGCCATCAATTTTTAATTTTCTATTTGATTCACTAGATGAAATGAGTCAATATGTGAAACATAATAAAATGGAAAAATACAAATCTTAATAAAATGGATCATTGTGCTGCTAAAATTGTTATCGGATTTTTATACTCTCTTTGATTCACTAGACAAAATGAGTCTACATGTGATGCATAATTGTTACACCCATATTTCGAACATGAGAAGTTATGATCCCGAAATCTAGGCTCATTAGGTGTAAGCTCGAAATATGCATGGTCGTCATATGATCTTTCAGTCACACCACTTTGCTGTAAATACCGACCTCGAAAGCTCTAGGGTGTGTAGCCTCGAATATGTTATGAGCTCACAATAGCCATGGTTTGACACTTGTATATATTTCCCTGATACATCTCTTGCCTTCAGACGAGATGGTTCAAGCTCGGGAAGTGTAAGCTCGAATGTGATGACTTGCCAATGGTTACTTGTTCTGAGCATAGGCGAAGTTAGATGACGAGCTTGTGATTGAAAAAAAGTCTCGGAAATGTAATTGACTTCGTATCTGAGCTAATCGGTTACATATGAATGTATTTATTGTTGTACAATCCCAATATTTAAGGGATATTATTTAAATTGTTGTCCAATCCCACATTTTATGGGATGTTTCCGTGTACGTAGGAAATAATGCATTAAATAGCATTATATTATTTGATTTACGGAATATTTTCCCGAAATATGTGGGAACGAATTCTGAAACCTTCTGTATAAATAGAGAAGGAAACTCCATTTGTAGAGGACGAAAATTCTAAGATCTTGAGGAAAAAACTCTGGACAACTATTCTCTGAAGAGTTTTCCAGAAAATTCCCAAGTGCTAATAACACAGACTCGTGAACTAGGTAGATTTAACTGTTGAACCACGTAAAAACCTCATGTTTTCATCTTCTTTTATTTCCTCTGATATATTCTAGTTTAATTGCTCTCATTTTTAAGTTGATGAAAAACAGCGTCAACAATAATCAAAGAGAAAGGTAAAAGTATTTAATAAAATATACTGTTATGATGTCAAAATTACCACAAAATATTAATTTTGATTAAAAAGCAGTTAAACAAATTTGGTTGAATATCTCATACCCGCTAAAAATGCAAATAATCGAAGTATTTGTTTAATCCGATGCTGGGTTTGGCTAGTCGAATGTTGTAAAATCAATTTTCTGGTTAGATTCAAAAGACATAAAATCGTTCTGAAAGTCTAAATGAATATTTACATATATGTGTATAGTTGTACACCAAAGGAAATAAGCAAAAACTAAATGAGCTCATGGTTATTAGAAGCCCAAATTGCAAATTAGTGCAAATCAATTCAAAATTTATATGCTATATAGATATATAAATGTCAAAAAAATAAATAAATTTTATAGATGCATGTGAATGATAAGATACTTAAGGAAATTGTAAGATATTTCTTTTTGTTTTTGTACGACCAATGAAAAAAAAAGAAGCAAATTTTGTAATTATACAATCATTTTGAAAATGAGTTATGATTAAAAAATTGAGTCATTGGCCTAGTTACAATATTCGGTCATTCTTGGTGTCTATCCTAAATACATAAATCTCTTCTATATAATAAGTGTGTAGATAACGAAATTTTTTGGTTTTAATAGTTTTTTATTTTTTAATGTTAACTTTAACAGAATATTCTTATATTTAACGGTGTAGACAACCCTTCCAAGAGAAAGAAAAATGAAGGGAATAACCCCAAGGCGGATGGGGGAAAGAAGAAGAAAGGGGAAAAATACTCCTCTGTATACAAGGTGTATACCAAGCTCAATGAGTCTCAAGAGAATATCTACCTAGCTAATGATAACAATGTCCCTTTCAGACGACCTGATCCTATGAGGAACCAAAAGGTGAAAGGAGATTCTAGCAAGTATTGCAGATTCCACAGGGATATCGGGCATACAACCGATGAGTGTAGGCAGCTAAAGGATGAGATTGAAGTATTGATCTCAAAAGGGTATTTCGGACAATACGTAAGGAACTGAAACCCCACTCAGGCTTCCACCAGCCAGAGGGCAGCCGCTGCATTACCAGCCCCGAATAGTAACTCCCGAGCTTGGGAGGATGAACGACCCCCTCCGATTGATGGAGAAGATGTTGTAACCATCTCGGGGGGGCATATCGCAGGATCGGGCAGGAACGCCCAGAAAATGTATGTGAATGAGTTAAAAACTGGTGACAAATCTCCCTACGAACACGAACCCAGAGCTCTGAAGCAACAAAGGGTTAAAACTCAACCCATAACTTTTACTGAAGAAGACGCCTCTCACGTAAAATTCCCTCATAATGACCCTCTGGTCATCACCTTCAGCTCGCAAACAAGAGGGTGCACCGAGTCCTAATTGACAACAGAAGCTCAGTGAATATCCTCTATAAGGCTACTTTAGAAAAGATAGGACTCGCGCTTCGCGACCTAAGAGCCTGTGCAACTAAGTTTTACGACTTTTTCAAGAGAAGGGATTGCCTGCATGGGATCCATTGAACTCCCTATAACCTTGGGAGACTACCCAGTCTTTGTAACCAAGATGATGGAATTCATCGTGGTGGATCTCCCATCGGCCTATAACGTACTGCTCGGGAGACCCGCCTAGTAAGGCTGGGGGCAGTTTCGTCCGTTAGGCATCTGGCCATCAAGTTCCCAACTTCTAGTGGCATTGGGACTCTAAAAGGGGACCAGCTCGCAGGGAGGGAATGCTACAACATTTTCGTTAAAGGGAAAAAGCAAGCAAGTGCACAAGCACTTATTGTGATTAGAATAAGGATGGGACAATCTTCGAAATAGATGAAGAAATCGACCCTAGAGTAGAGAAGAGGGCTGACCTAGAGCCATTGGAAGAGCTCGAAGAGGTTAAGCTCGAAGAAGCTAACCCTCCAAATATTGTGAAGGTGGGAAGAAACCTTCCTGAAAAAGTAAAATAACTATTAATTTGCTTCCTAAGGAGAAACTAGGATGTTTTCGCTTGGTCACATTCGGACATGGTAGGGATAAGCCTGAATATAATGAGCCACGTGCTCAATATCGACAAAAGCTTCCCCCCGAAGCAACAAAAATGAAGACTCCTCAACAATGATAGAAAGAAAGCCTTGAAGGAAGAGGTTGACAGGTTAAAGGCAAATTGGTTCATACGAGATGCCTTCTATCCTGATTGGATCGCCAATCTAGTATTGGTCCCTAAACCTAACGAAACTTGGCCAACTTGCATCGATTACTCCGACCTCAACAAGACATGCCCAAAATATTGCTTTCCCCTACCTCGGATTGATCAGCTCATAGATGCCACAGCTGGGCATAGACTTATGTCATTCATGGACGCTTATTCTGGATATAACCAGACCGCCATGCATGCACCTGACCAAGAGCACGAGCTTTGTAACCGATAAAGGGTTAAACTATTACAATGTTATGCCCTTCGGGCTAAAAAATGCTGGAGCGACGTACCAAAGGCTTGTGAATAGGATGTTCTTTGAGTAGATAGGTAATAACATGGAAGTGTATGTTGATAATATGTTAGTCAAATCTAAACATAACGATAACCATGTCGACAACCTCAAAGAATGCTTTGTCGTGCGACGGAAATACAACATGAAACTCAACCCCCAAAAATTCTCTTTTGGAGTATCATCGAGGAAGTTTCTGGGTTTCATAGTGAATGCGCGAGGAATAGAGGTTAATCCTGACTAGATCTAGGCGTTAATTGACATGCCCTCACCTCGAAAGCATAAAGATGTCCAGAGCTTAACTTGACGGATGGCAGCATTATGTAGGTTTGCTCTAAATCTATAGACCGATGTCTTCCATTTTTCAACCTTTTGAGAGGAGGCAAAAAGTTCGAATGGACAGAGGAATGCGAGCTCACATTCCAGGACCTAAAGAAAGACCTCACGGAACCTCTGATCTTGTCAAAACCTATCACAGGAGAAGTCTTATACTTATAGCTCGCTACGATCGAGCATGCCATCAGTTCTGTGCTTGTCCAAGAAGACCAGAAGGTGCAAAAACTAGTGTACTATGTTAGCAAGAGGTTACTGGGGGCATAATCGAGATACCCAGCAATGGAAAAACTGGCTCTTAGCCTGATCCACTCATCTTGAAAGCTTCGACCTTACTTCCAAGCACACCCCATCCATGTGCTGACTGACCAACCACTGCGACAAGTCTTGTCAAAGCCAGAGGCCTCGGGCAGATTGTTGAAATGGGCAGTTGAACTCGAACAGTTCGAGATAACTTATCATCCGAGAATAACTATAAAAGGGCAGATCTGACAGACTTTATTGTGGGGTGCACAGGAGTATCCGATGACGAGGTTATAACCCCAGCCCGTGAGTTGGGGAAGCTTTATGTCAACGGATCTTCCAATGAAAATGGATCTGGGGAAGGAATCATATTAGTCACTCCAACTGGGAAGTGATTGTACTCCGCCTTGAGGTTCAGCTTCGAAGCATCAACTAACAAAGCTGAGTACGAAGCTTTATTGGAAGGACTCTGAATAGCCAAGGAACTCAAAGCCAAAGTAATACATTGTTACAGTGACTAGAAGTTGGTAGTCAACCAAATCCTAGGGGAATATCAGGCTCGTGGCACAAGGATGGCTGCGTATTTTGCAAAAGCTAAAGCGGCGTTCGAATATTTCAAGTTCTATGCCATAGAGCAGGTTCCCCGAGAGTATAATTCAAATGGAGATGTTCTAGCCAGGCTCACCACGTCCAGCGAAGTCGAAAAGCTAAACGTAGTACCAATAGAGTACTTGTCGACTCCCAGTATCAACGAGCCTGAAGAGGAAGATGTATTTATGATTGACTCCGAGCCAACCTGGATGACCTCATTAGTAGATTACCTCAAAATCGACATTCTCCCAGCAGAACGGAACACGGCTCAAAAATTGATGTATCAGATTCCAAGATACACTATTGTGGAAGGAAGGTTATATCGGAGAGGATATTCTATGCCATTACTCCGATGTGTGACTCCACCCAAGGCAAAGAAAATCCTAGAAGAAATTCATGAAGGATTTTGTGGAGACCACATTAGGGGGCATAGCCTATCAAAGAAAATTATAAGACAAGGATACTTTTGGCCCACTATCAAAGTAGATGTGTTCGAGTATGTAAAGAAATGTGATAAATGCCAGCGTTTCGCTACGATTTTGTGAGCTCCTCCATCCGAGCTAACCATGATGACCTCCCCATGGCCATTTGCGGTGTGGGGAATCGATCTCATAGGTTCGTTGCCAATTGGCAAAGGTGGAGTGAAGTATGCAGTGGTCGCGGTTGCTTACTTTACAAAGTGGACGGAGGCCAAACCTCTGGCAACAATTACATCAAAAAAAGCCCTGGACTTTGTGGTAAAGAACATCATCTACCGATATGGAATGCCAAGGAAAATAGTATCAGATAACAGTACTCAATTCAACAGTGAATTATTCACCCATTTTTGTGAAAAAAATGGAATAATAAAAAGCTTCTCCTCCGTTGCCCATCCCCAAGCAAATGGCCAAGTTGAAGCAATAAATAAGACTCTCAAGAGTTCTATGAAAAAGAAGTTGGAAGAAGCTAAGGAAAAATGGCCCGAGGAGTTGCCCCAAGTTTTGTGGACATATCAAACTACAGCTCGCACTTCAACATGACACACCCCTTTTTCCATGGCATATGGATGCAAGGCCATGATACCAACCGAGGTCAAAATACCCACTATTCAAAGTCATGCTTATGATCAAGCCTCGAACCAATCCCAGCTCGAAGTAAGTCTGGACCTTATTGAAGAAAGGCAAGATAAAGCTCAATTAAGGAATGCATTATATCAATAGCAGGCTATTCGATATTTCAATAAAAAAGTTCGGGACAAGAAGTTCGGATTGGGAGACTTACTATTAAG
Organism: Humulus lupulus; assembly: GCF_963169125.1. NCBI lineage: Eukaryota > Viridiplantae > Streptophyta > Magnoliopsida > Rosales > Cannabaceae > Humulus > Humulus lupulus. The sequence continues at coordinate 72,899,907 of NC_084800.1, forward strand.
ACGTGTGTTCCTAGCTACGAGGGATTGGGCTACCAGCGTACTTGAGCCTAATTGGGAAGGACCTTACCGAATCGAGTCAGTTATCCAACCCGGCGTCTATAAATTGGCAAGATTAAATGGAGAATTGGTACCACAAGCTTGGAATGGCGAAGATCTACGACCTTACTATCAATAGGGTAGGAATGATGTCTCATGTAACCATGCTTGTCTATTTTTACAAAGTTTTTGTTAATAAAGTGTTCAATTTTGATTAAAAGTCTTTTTTTTTCAATATGTTGTATTTTTTGCAAACTCTCTTAATTTAACAACCCATGTTCTCACTCATAGGATATTAAGGGGGCATCAGTGGTATATATACAATAAGTTTGAAAAAAAAAATAACTCCAACATAGCATACACAAAAACTAACAAATGTTTGGACCATTAACCCGACATAGAAGTTAAAAGTGTATTCTCGAAATAAGTGTCTGGATATAACCAGATACGCGAGCTAATATAATTTGGACGAAACCAGATTATTAAAAATAAGTGTCTGGATATAACCAGTTGCGCGAGCTAAGATAATTTGGATGAAACCAGATTATTAAAAATAAAGTGTCTGGATATGACTAGATACGCGAACTAGTGCGATCTGGACATAACTAGGTCAAAAATATATAAGTGTATGGCTTACGAATCAAACACGACCTAAATAGGTTTGGAACAAACCGGCTAAAATTGATCGACACAAGTGGGAAAAAGATAAACCTACTATGAGCTAAGTTGATACCGAGGCTAGAGTATTTCGCAACAAAAGTTTCGACCTCATAACCTAAAGGAACTGTCTGAGGAAGAGGAAAAGTGACTAAAAGGAAAGATACAACTAAACTACTTAGCTTACATATCACTTAAGTACTTTCGAGTGCGTGGTAAAAGTAAGATCCGACCTTGACAAATAACGAGATCAAATATGGATATATCGAGCAAACTATGCATGAATGCATCAAAACTTGAGCTTAAATCCAACATATGTTTGTATGAATAAACTAACATGAAGGAAAAAATCTAATATAAATTGCTTAAAATATTTCGATCTGAGAAATGTGAAGAAAAAATATTAAAGTAAACGTCGAACATGGTATTAAAAATATCAAATGTAAATAGCTCTTTTAAGAGTTGTAAATTGTTTTTTCCCTAAGGGCATGAAAAAGAAAGGCCCTAAACTGTTACAAAAATTCTTTAAATGGGACACAGCCCATGATTGAGATCTAGGAAGCAGGAGCATCCCCCTTGAAAGCACTTGACCCCTCCTTAGCCTTCTCAGCTTCCTCTTGAAAAGCTTCCTCCGCCTCCAAGAAGCTCGTGTCGAGATCGGCGTTGTTGGGACCAAATCCTGTACATGACCATGTCAACTGCCCGATCCTTCCTCTGCTTAAACTCTTCAAGGAGGCAAGCCTTTTCACCATCCATTCTCTCGAAGGTGGCCTTTTTCTCCTCCTCGAGCTTGGCATTCAGCTTCTCAGCCTTGGAGCTTTTCTCCTCGAGCTCGACATTAAGCTTCTCAAGCTCCTCAACCCTGGAGCTTTTCTCTTTGAGCTCAACCTCCAGCTTTGACTTTGCAGCTTTGAACTCGGCAGCGATCTTAAGCTAGAGACCCTTTGACTCCTGGGCATAGGACATGCTAGCACGAACCTTGTAGTTCAGCTTGTAATTTAGCTGAGCAACTGCAACGAGAGCCTAATACGCAAACAAATCAAGTTAGAACATACTCTAAGTAAAATTATAATAAATAACGTAGTAAGAGAAAATTTAGCTGAGCAACTGCAACGAGAGCCTAATACGCAAACAAATCAAGTTAGAACATACTCTAAGTAAAATTATAATAAATAACGTAGTAAGAGAAATTACTGAGGAAATGAGCTCGGTACTCTTGTCATAAAGGACATTGGAGTCCCGAGTGTTGACCAGAACTGCCATTGAGGAGCCCCAAGACTGCTGAAGCTTTGGCCCACTCGAGACAGGACGTCCAAGTCGAGAGTGGCTCCATGAGTCCCGGCAGCGTTGTCGATAACATACACATCAGAATGAGTAGAAATCGACAGCAGGCGCTCCCGAGTGGGAGTTGGTTTCTTCGGAGCTGGGGCGATCATTGGAAGGATTTGGATGGCAGAAGGAAGAGAAGGAGAATCTACTGCAGGAATGTCAACCTGAAGAGTGGAGGTCGCAACTGGGCTCACAACAAGAGAAGCTGGAGGAAGAGGAGTCACCTCGATCCTTTTAGGGATTTTGGCGGGTCGGACAGTTTTTTGTGAGGCTCTTAGGCATTTTCTCTACTTGGCTCTCAAACAACTGTTGAGCATATTCTTAAGGTTAGAGTCCATAGTGCCTGCATAATAAAAACACATTATAAAATGAGCTTAAAGAATGCTAAAGTAAGCGTAAGGCAGACAGTTAAAGGAAATAAAGACAAGTGACAAGAAAACTAACTGGAACTCTCCCCCGAGCTCGTGCTTGGTGACCAGGTAATTCCCCTATCTTCAGAGGAGGCTGGGGGATTCCCTTCCCTATACATGGAAGTCAACCTCGAAAGGACCCTATAGTCATTTGTCCCGTATTGAACGACTACCCCATCCCAAACTTCATTCAGACTATACATGGTTTGGTATTTCCCCAGCCAGCTATCGAACCTATAGACCCTATCATCTACCCAAGGCCATACATAAAAGTTATCCCCATCATCCAAGAATAAGATTAGGGTGTCGGGTCTATGTCTAAGAAGGGAAGGAGACCACAAGGCCGAGCTGAGAATGACCTTACCTCTGTCACTCAAGTCGAGGCCTCGTCATTGGTGTCATTCCCCGAGCACAGACTCCTGTGCGGCGAGCTGGGGATCGTGCTTTCCAGCTTTGCCTCAGAGGAAGCTTATTAGTGGGGAGTGGTACATGCTCCCACTTGGTGTACTTCTGGTAGGCGGTATCGTCTGTTGATTGGTTATACTCCAGAAGACTGCAGACTCGAAGCTTATCTTCATGAAGAAGATAAGATAGGGAGCGCCTACCGTATGGAAGTTGGAGCAAGGCTTCTTTGTGCTCCTTCATTGCGTCCGTAGGAGTAGGATGGTGATAGTTGGCTGAAGAGTTGAATACATTCTGATTAGTTCTAGCCTAAGCAAAAATCGAGCATGAAATGAAGGAGAATCATATACTTACGAATTCGTCTGAATGAATAAAACTTTGAAGGAGTCGGGCCGTCTGTCCAAAAGAATGCCAACTTGAAGTTAGGATGATGGTTGGGCATGTGCTCGAAGATCTTCCTCTCCTTGGGATAGCTCGATAGATAGTAGAAGCCATCTCCTCCCTGAGCTTGGGAGGGGTTGCTTTTCAGACAAAAGAGATACAGGATCTCTCTTGGCGAAGGCCCTTCCCACTTCAGTTTGTGGTATAGCGACCTTAGGGCTAACAAGACCCTATATGAGTTGGTCTAGAGCTAGAAGGGCACGAGCCCAACAAAATCCAGAAAGTCCTTGAAAAAGGACTTCAAGGGCAATAAGGCCCCTGCCTTCATATGCTCCTGGCTCCAAGCCGCGAGCTTCAGCTTGTTGTCGGGATGGCCGTCTCCTGGGGCATAGCAGCTCTGTTTGTTTGAGGTAGGAGCTCAACATCTCAGCGATCTTGACAATCCTAGGCCGTGGCAAGCTAGGATGTTGGTGGTTTTCCCTAACGAAGAAACCAAGCTCCAATAATGTTCGACCTCAAAAAATTCCCCCTTGAGGAAGGAATGGTGGTCGGCTGTGAGGTAAATGAACGACTTGATGAATCCTCCATCAGTGAGAATGCAAGATCACCCATCTTGAAGGCAATTGTTACTTTAAGCTTGGGGTCAAGAGGGATCGGTCTAAGCTCGGGGTCCGGGTCTGGATAGATTGCGACTTGAAGTTTTCTCTTTTTCTTCTCCTCGACCTCGTCGATTTGACACTGGAAGTGAGCTCGAATATCTTCTTGATCACACCTCACTTTGTGCTTGCGAATTAGCTGTTGATTTTGAGTGAAGGGAGATTCAGGGCTCGGAGTTGTCAGAGAATAGGGAATTACGAGTACTAACCCCCACCGTTTTTCAAAGTTCCACGACATCTAGCAAGAAAGAAAAGGGTGAGGGTCGAGCATACAAGAAATAAAATATAAAAGTGAAGATAGTTCGAGCTCGAATGCTCGAAACCATGGAATAAGCTTGATTGAAAGAACGGGATCAAACTTAGAAGAAACCTAAGCTATTGAAATAATCAAGTTTCGAGCGTGTATTTAACGCGAGGGGGGAGGAAATGGATTTATTTTAAAGAATCCCGAATTTTTAGGAAAAAAGTTGGCGGTGTGATAATTTTGTGAAACGTGCAATTTAAAAACCCTAATTCCATACCCCATTTCTTGGTTTACACGATACGATACCCGTGATTTAAATAACAACAGTAGAAAAAGCCATGTTTGCATCCTCTACGCAAAATCTGGGTTTGAAACCCATAGTATCATAAGAACCTAAAATCTACACAGTATTGGCTAAAAACTTTCTAGTACTAAACTAGTAAATGTGCCTACAGTGCAATAGAAGTGCAAGAATACTTGAAAAAAAAAATATGAACATATGGGGTCAAGAACAGAGATTTACACATTGAAGCTTGTGGATATAATGAAATCAACGACTGGAGGAGTGGTTGCAAGAATGAGCTCACATAGTCGAACATGCCAGGAATGTTTTGTGTTCTCGGTTTAGAGAACATACAAAGACAAGGCGATGTGTGGGTTCTGGTTTTTCTTTTTCTCTCTGAAAGCTTGAAGATAAAGGTGAAGAAGGAGAAGATGAGAGGCTATATATATGTAAATCCCAAAAGGAGACTAAAGGTCGGGCTAATCTAAACCATTGATCAGATTTCGTATCGCATCTGACGGTCAGGTATAAATGAAGTAATGGCGGCAGACGAATAGACGTGGGTATGGTACTAGAGCACTTAAGTACTCTGATTAATCAATCCCTAACTACGTGTGTCCACACTCGAGTACGCTTAATTGTACAGATTCCAAGGAGGACAATTCAAAAGTTTCCTTCTCATAGGATTCGAACTAATTCTTTTGAGGGGGCAAAATGTTACACCCAGATTTCGAACATGAGAAGTTATGATCCTGAAATCTAGGCTCATTAGGTGTAAGCTCAAAATATGCATGGTCGTCATATGATCCTTCAGCCAGATCGCTTTGCTATAAATACCGACCTCGAAAGTTTGAGGGTGTGTAGCCTCGAATATGTTATGAGCTCACAATAGCCATGGTTTGACACTTGTATATATTTCCCTGATACATCTCTTGCCTTCAGACGAGATGGTTCGAGCTCGGGAAGTGTAAGCTTGAATGTGATGACTTCGCCAATGGTTACTTGTTCTAAGCATAGGCGAAGTTAGATGACGAGCTTGTGATTGACAAAAAGTCTTGGAAATGTAATTGACTTCGTATCTAAGCTAATCAGTTACATATGAATGTATTTATTGTTGTAAAATCCCAATATTTAAGGTATATTATTTAAATTGTTATCCAATCCCACATTTTATAGGATGTTTCTATGTACGTAGGAAATAATGCATTAAATAGCATTATATTATTTGATTTACGGAATATTTTCCCAAAATATGTGAGAACGAATTCTGAAACCTTCTGTATAAATAGAGAAGGAAACTCCATTTGTAGAGGACGAAAATTCTAAGATCTTGAGGAAAAGACTCTGGACAACTATTCTCTGAAGAGTTTTCCAGAAAATTCCCAAGTGCTAATAACACAAACTCGTGGACTAGGTAGATTTAACTGTTGAACCACATAAAAACCTCATGTTTTCATCTTCTTTTATTTCCTCTGATATATTCTAGTTTAATTGCTCTTATTTTTAAGTTGACGAAAAGCGGCATCAACAATAATCAAAGAGAAAGGTAAAAGTCTTTAATAAAATATATTGTTATGATGTCAAAATTACCACAAAATATTAATTTTGATTAAAAAGCAGTTAAACAAATTTGGTTGAATATCTCATACCCACTAAAAATGCAAATAATCGAAGTATTTGTTTAATCCACAATGCTGGGTTTGGCTAGTCGATTGTTGTAAAATAAATTTTCTGGTCAGGTTCAAAAAACATAAATCGTTTTGAAAGTCTGAATGAATATTTACATATATGTGTATAGTTGTACACCAAAGGAAATAAGAAAAAACTAAATGAGCTCATGGTTATTAGAAGCCCAAATTGTAAATTGGTGCAAATCAATTCAAAATTTATATGCTATATAGATATATAAATGTCAAAAGAAATTGTCTTTCATACACATATATACGTATACCATGCATATATACAAATAAATAAATTTGATAGATGCATGTAAATGATAAGATACTTAAGGAAATTGTAAGATATTGCTTTTTATTTTTGTACGACCAATGTAAAAAAAGCTTAATTTGTAATTATACAATCATTTTCAAAATGAGTTGTGATTAAAAAATTGAGTCATTGGCCTAGTTACAACATTCGGTCATTCTTGGTGTCTATCCTAAACACATGAATCTTTTCTATATAATAAGTGTGTAGAGAACGAATTTTTTTTATTTTAACGGTTTTTTATTTTTTAATATTAACTTTAACAGAATATTCTTATATTTAACAAAATATTCTTATATTTAATGATAGTTTGTAAACACTTAAACTTAAATAAAATAAAATAAATAATTAAAAAAATTAAAATATGATATTTTTGTGGATATTTTACCATGATAATTATTTAAAAATATTAAATAATTAAACAAGTTAAAATATGGTATTTTTATGATATTTTACAATGATAATTATTTTAAAATAATAAATAATTACACAAATTAAAATATGATATTTTTGAGGTATTTTACAATGATAATTATTTAAAAATAATAAAATTATACATTTTATATCTTAAATAAAATTTAATTAAACTTATACTCACTTATTACATTAATATCATATTAAATATATAATATAATCTAATGTGAATTAGCAATGACATGCTTTAAAAAAAATTGGCAAGAAACTTAAATTTAAAATCCAGGTATAATATTTAATATTATATTAAACATATAATATATGTTACACCCAGATTTCGATCATGAGATTGTGATCTCGAAATCTTGGCTCGATATGTGTAGCTCGAAATAAGTACTGTCGCCGTATGTCCATTCTGTTAAAATGTTTTTCCTGTAAGTAGCGACCTCGGAGGAGCAAAGGGGGTGTGTAACCTCGAAAATGCTCTGAGCTCGCATATAGCATGGTGTGACACTCAGATGTATCTCTGAGCTATCCCTTGCCTTCTGGACTGGTTTGAGTTCGAAGTAGGTGAGTTCGCATGTGGTGACATCGTCAATGTTTATTTGTTCCGAGCATAGGCAAAGTTAGGCAACGAGCTTGTGATCAACTGGTCTCGACGAGCTCGTGATCGACTGGTCTCGACGAGCTCGATATCAACTGTTAGTCTTGAAGATTTGATGAATCCTGTATCCGAGTTAATCAGTTACATGTGAATATGTTTATTGTTGTACTATCCCAATATTTAAGGGATATCATTTAATCTGTTATCCGAGCCCATTTTTCATGGGACGTTTCCGTGTATGTAGGAAATAATGCATTAAATAGCATTATATTAATTGATTCCCAGAATATCTTCCGAGAATATGTGGGAATGAATTCTATAACCATCCCTATAAATAGAGAAGGAAGCTCCATTTGTAAGGGACCGATTTCTGATTTCTGGAGAGAAGACTCTGGGCAACTATTCTCTGAAAAGTTTCCAGAAAACTCTCAAGTTCTAATAACATAGACTCGTGGACTAGGCATATTTAACTACTGAACCACGTAAAAACCCTTTTGTGTTTGTCTTTGCTTATTTCCTCCAATATTTTCTTGTTTAATTGCTCTCTTATTTAAGTTGACGAGAACCGGCATCAGCCGTTTGGTGCTTTCATTTAGAGTCATTAAATAGTGTGTCTCTAAACCTGTTTAGTCATAAAGCCTCTCGGATTAGCAATGGCTGCTCAAGATCCCAATATTCACGAGGAGGAAATTTTAGATGAAGTTGAGTACCCGAGGCGCTCTGGAAAGCAGCAAATGGTGAATTCTGATCCCGATGAGAGGAGGGTTTCATCCGACTCTCGGGGACCACATGCCCCCAAGGACGATGAGGACAAGTACTACAATCCTGAAAGATATGTCCCAATAGTGGAACTCAAAAATTTTCAACTGCGTAAGCAGTTGGCAGAAGCTAAGAAACGCAACGAAGTGCTAGCCAGACTAGCTGCTAAAGCGCAGGCGGCTTAGGCCCCACCTCTGCAAGATGTCCAGGCTCCGCCTCCGTGGGATGTTCACGTCCCACCGCGTAGGCCTCGGGGGCAGCTGCGCAAAGATGTAACCACCCGAAGAGCGGAGCAACCTCCGCCACCAGCAGAGCAGCCTACTCCCCCGAGACCCCGTAGAAGTAACCGGGTTGAAGGTCTTGCCAACCCAATTGCGGAGGCACCAACCGGAGTAGGGAATAACCGAGTCCCCATAGAGGCTCAAACCCGAAATCCTGGTACTTTGAAAAATGTTGCAGAACCTGATCGAACAAAATTAGGGCCTTTTAGGCCTCGTAATGGACGACAGCCACTGTCACCAATAAGATACCCATCATCGCTATTAAGGCACCCCTCGCCAATTCGGAGGAATGCACAACCGAGCCATGGTGATAAGGAAGGAAAGCTGGGCGAAAGCATGGGAATGGGGAAACTGGTAGGGAGCATAGGGGTCCCTATCCCACGAGAAGCCAAATGTCCTAATCTCACACTATTGAGACAAGGCAACCATCAGATTTCCCTTCTCGAAATAACCATGCAACGAGCCATGTCAGTGAAGGCTTGGGTGACACCAGGTTTGTAAGTATATATGATTGGGAACGTAGGAACACTTGAAATCGAGGTGATCACCCAGATTTACGAGAGCATCGGGGGCGTGATAATCCCTCAAATCTAGACCTGAGAGACCATCTCAACGAGCGCAAGCATTCTGCATTGAGGCGGAGAACTGGAGTTGTAATCAATGATAACCAGTTACCCCTTGTTCAGGCCAGACCTCCCATAGACCTAGTCCAAGAAAGGATTGAACAGTTGGAAAGAGCATTCAGGTTCTTGCAAAATGAACGAAGCCGGGAACGGGACGAAGAGTTTGACGAGGAACTCGAGCCTTTTGCCCCACATATCTCTAGTACCCCGTTTCGTCAAGGATTTATAATTCCTCATGTCCCACCATTCGATGGAAATTCATATCCATATAGTCATTTAAGTACGTTCAACACAATCATACGAGCCAGTAATGTGGGCTACGAGTTCCGGTGCATGCTGTTCCCAGCCTCTCTCACGGGACCAGCAAAGAACTGGTTTGAAAAATATAAAGACATTCAATTGCTTCTTAGGATCAACTATCAAGAGATTTCAAGAAAAAATTCAAGGCCATGGTCGGCATTAGGCCCGAGGCATCTGCCTTGACCAACGTCCGACAACAGCCAAATGAGACACTGAAAAGTTATCTCACAAGGTTTAACTTGGAAGTCGCTCGAGCTCGTGACATTGATGACAGTGGCCATTTAATGGTTGTTCAAGCTGGAGTAATGCCTAGAAGTGCTCTATGGGAAGACATGAAAACAAAGCCTGTAAGGTCCTTAACCGACTTCAATCGACGAGCTCAGAGGTTTGTTAATGTAGAAGAGGCGAGGTCAGCGTTGAATATGACCTCTCAGCCCATAACTACAACAACAAACACAAAATCTGCCTCGACCTTGGTGGATCCTACGACCTCAAACCCCCCCACCCATCGGGGAAAACCCTTCTAAAAGAAAGAAAAATGAAGGGAATAATCTCGAGGAGGAATGGGGAAAGAAGAAGAAAGGGGAAAGATACATCTCTGTATACAAGGTGTATAGCGATCTCAACGAGTCTCGGGAAAATATCTACCTGGCTAATGAAAACCAGGTCCCTTTCAAACTGCCTGACCCCATGAGAAACCAAAAGGCGAAAAGAGACTCCAACAAGTACTGCAGATTCCACAGAGATATCGGAAATACAACCGATGAATGTAGACAATTAAAAGATAAGATCGAAGGACTGACCTCGAGAAGATATTTCAGGCAGTATGTAAGAAATCAGAACCCCAATCAGGCTTCCACTAGCCAGAGGGCAGCAGCTGCACCACCAGCCCAGAACAGAAACTCCCGAGCAAGGGAAGATGAACGACCCCCTCTGATTGATGGAGAAGATGTCATAACCATCTCGGGGGTACCCCATATTGCAGGATCGGGCAGGAATGCCCAAAAAAGATACATGAATGAGCTGAAAACTGGTGACGAGTCTTCCTACGAACCCTAACCCAGACCTCCGAAACAACAAAGGGTTGAATCTCAAACCATTACTTTTACTGAAGATGACACATCCCATGTACAGTTCCCTCATAATGACTCGCTGGTCATCACCCTTCAGCTCGCAAACAAGAGGGTGCACTGAGTCTTGATTGATAATGGGGGCTCGGTAAATATCCTTTACAAAGCCACTTTAGAAAAGATGGGACTCGCACTTCGCGACCTAAAAGCCTGTGCAACTACGTTGTACGACATTTTAGGAGAAGGGATTGCTTGCATGGGATCCATCAAACTCCCTGTAACATTGGGAGACTACCCAGTCTCGGTAACCAATATGATGAAGTTCGTAGTGGTGGATCTCCCATTAGCCTATAGCGTTCTGCTCGGGAGACCCGCCCTAGTAGGGCTGGGGGAAATTTCGTCCGTTAGGCATCTGGCCATCAAGTTCCCGACTTCTAGTGGCATCGAGACTCTGAAAGGGGACCAACTCACATGAAGGGAATGCTGCAGCATTTCCGTTAGAGGGGAGAAGCAGTCAAGTGCACAAACACATGTTGTAATTCAGAATAAGGATGGGACAGTCTTCAAAATAGACGAAGAAATCGATCCAAGAATAGAAGAAAGGGCCGACCTCGAGACTCTAGAGGAGCTCGAAGAAGTCAAGCTTGAAGAAGCTGATCCCCACAAAAACTGTGAATGTGAGGAAAATCCTTTCAGAAGAAACAAAATAGCAATTAATTTGCTTCTTAAGGAAGAACCAGGACGTTTTCGCATGGTCGCATTCAGACATGGTAGGGATAAGTCCTAATGTAATAAGCAATGCACTTAACATTGACAAGAGCTTCCCCTCGAAGAAGCAAAAGCAAAGGTTCCTAGACGATGATAGGAAGAAAGCCTTGAAGGAAGAAGTCGATATATTAAAGGCGAACCGGTTTATACGAGACGCCTTCTACCCTGATTGGGTCACAAACCCGGTCTTGGTTTCGAAGCCTAACGGAACATGGCGGACTTGCATCGACTATTCCAATCTCAACAAGGCATGCCCTAAGGATTGCTTTCCCCTACCTCGGATCGATCAGCTCGTAGATGCCATAGCTGGGCACAGACTTATGTCATTCACGGAAGCTTATTCTGGATATAACCAGATCGCCATGCATTCCCAAGACCAAGATCATACGAGTTTTGTGACATATAAAGGGTTGTACTGTTACAATGTCATGCCTTTCGGGCTTAAAAATGCTGGAGCCACGTACCAGAGACTAATAAATAGGATGTTCTCCAAGCAGATAGGTAATAATATGGAAGTGTATGTTGATGATATGTTGGTCAAATCTAAAGATAACAATAACCATCTTGACGACCTCAAAAAATGCTTCGTCGTGTTACGAAAGTACAACATGAAACTCAACCCCCAAATATTTTCTTTTGGATTATCATCGGGGAAGTTTCTGGGCTTCATAGTAAACGCGCGGGGAATAGAGGTTAATCCTAACAAGATCCAGGCATTAATTGTTGGAAAAAACTTATACAGGATCTTTATTTATTTTCATGTATATCTAATATTAAACAAATTAATACAAGATAGCCTAAAACATGTTTCTAAATTGAATTCTAAGAGAAACAAACAATATAATACTTACAGTATACGCAGCGGAATTAAGAGTCCTTCCTTCAGTTTCTCTAACTCTTGTATCCTCTCTGTCGCAGAGTATTATCGAGAAACTGAACCGATCTTCTATTTTCTTCACGATCTTCCAATGTATCCTTAGAACCACCTAGACTAGTGTGGGCAATTCTCAACACATGAGATAGATATAGAGAGAAGAAGAGAAAATAAGAAAGTGGCTTAGAAAAGGACTTGTGTTTAGAGAGAATCTAAAACTATCAGAAAATCTGACTTGTGACTTATCTGTCGTCTCTGTTGTATCTGAAATCTTCTCTCTAAGCACTCTTTTTATAGACTCAATTAGGCCATTTAATTTAATTAAAAAATCAATAAAATAACAGCCATTTTGAAGCCCTAGGTCGAAATTATCATGGGCTATAGGTCCGTGAAATTTCCCATTTGATTATAAGCCCATTGGACTTAAAATCAAGGCCTGTATTATTTTCTATTGATTTAATTAATTAAATAATTATTTAAATCCTTTATCAAATTAATTATTTATAATTTGAACCTTGATTTAAATTTATTTATTAATTTAGATACCAATTTATCTTAATTAATAAATCTGCCATAATTTCTCTTTTCTTCTCAAAATTACACAACTCTGTGAAACTATCCAAAATTGACCTGATCAACTTTGATAATTCTAATTGATAATTAAATCAATTAATTGAGACTATCTAGATGATTTTATCCAAGGTACAATGGGGACCATGGGCCTATGAAATCAAGCTCCAATAAGTTATCATAAATTTAACAGATAAATTTACTAACTTATTAATTCCTCGTGACTCCACTATAGACTTGGAATTGCACTCTTGAATTCATAGAACGTTCTATAACAAATATAGATACGCTATTAATTATCCATTGTTACAACCATAATTGTCACTCAATCCTCTATAGACGGTCTACAATGAGATAGGACTAAAATACCGTTTTGCCCCTCATTGTATTTTATCCTTAAAACACTTAGTTCCTTGTAAATAATATTTCAATAAACTAATTTAATTACTGAAATGAGATCTCTATCATTTAACACCTTGAACCAAACTAAAAGGAAACCATCGTTTCACTTCTTCATCAGAAGCTATAGATGTTCATATCTATGATTGACACTCCCACTCAATTATACTACCGAGTTCCCAAGATGTAAGTATGGGCTAGTCCGTAGGGTAAGCTGGTAACGAACAAGTCAAAGAACTCAAATAATACAATCAGTTAGAATACTAACCACTCAGAATTGAGATTGAATTGACCTATGGTCAACTATATGATATGACTAGAATAGATAATAACGGTATGTTTACTTATCTTATCAACTGTCAATATCGGTCCTGTCCGATGTAACAAATACATCCGATCTTATCTACTTTGCTAATGTTCTGGAAAGAACATAACACTGTAATGTGTAAGTAGATCATATCGTAGATTGGCAAGTCAGTGTAAATCCGGTGCACTGACTAATCTTAGGACTAACTTATTTTTGAACATATAATCATATTTATATTCCACTGTGATTACGTCACTATAAATAATATTAGCTATATGCTCGGGATTTAATAGAAGTTTATATTAAACAAATAATCATGAAAATAAAACATGTGAGCAAAGTGATTGACCAAGTCAAAAAATGATTTCTATTCTTTTATTGATAATAAAATGAGATTACAAAGAATTTGGGTTTTAATTAGGGCATAAAACCCCAACACTAATCAACATGCCCTCACCTCGAAAGCATAAAGATGTCCAGAGCTTAACTGGATGGATGGCGACATTAAGTAGATTTTTCTCTAAATCTACAGACCGATGCTGCCATTTTTCAACCTTTTAAGAGGTGGAAAAAAATTCGAGTGGATGGAGGAATGCGAGCTGACATTTCAGGAGCTAAAGAAGCATCTCACAGAACCTCCAATCTTGTCAAAACCAATCAGAGGAGACATCTTGTACCTGTATCTCGCTACAACCGAACACGCCATCAGCGTTGTGCTCGTCCGAGAAGATCAGAAGGTATAAAAACCAGTGTACTATGTCAACAAAAGGTTGATGGGGGCAGAATCGAGATACCCATTAATGGAAAAGCTGGCCCTTAGCCTAATCCACTCATCTCGAATGCTCTAACCTTACTTCCAAGCACACCCCATCCACGTGCTGACTTACCAACCACTTCGCAAGTCTTATCAAAGCCAGAAGCCTCGGGATGATTATTAAAATGGGTCGTCGAGCTTGGACAGTTCGAAATCTCTTATCATCCGAGAATGACCACAAATGGGCAAGCTCTAGAAGACTTCATTGTGGAATGTACAGGAGTGTCCGATGATGAAGTTATAACCCCAACCCGTGAGCTGTGAAAACTTTATGTCGATGGATCATCTAATGAAAATGGATCGGGGGCAGGAATCATATTGATCACTCCAACTGGAAGTCGATTTCACTCCACCTTGAGGTTCAGCTTCGAAGCATCTAACAATGAGATTGAATGCGAAGCTCTATTGGCCGGACTTCGAATAGCAAATAAGCTTAAGGCTAAAGCAATTCATTGTTACAGTAACTCGCAGTTGGTGGTCATCCAAATCCTAGGGGAATACCAGGCTCGTGGAACAAAGATGGTTGCATATTGAGAAAAAGCAAAAACATCACTCGGACATTTCGAGTTCTATGCAATAGAGCAGGTTCCCTGAGACAAAATTCAAATGCGGACGCCCTAGCCAGGCTCGACACTTCCCACGAGGTAGATGCGCTGAATGTTGTGCCAATTAAGCACCTTTCAGCACCCAATATTAGCGAGACTGGACAGGAAGATGTATGCATGATAAACTCCGAACCCACCTGGATGATCTCGATAGTTGATTACCTCGAAACTGGCATTCTCCCAGCAGAACAGAGTAAGGCTCAGAAATTGATGTATCATATTCCCAGATACTCTATTGTGGAAGGAAGGTTATATTGGAGAGGATACTCCATGCCATTACTCCGATGTGTGACTCCACCCGAGGCCAAGAAAATCCTAGAAGAAATTCATGAAGGATTTTGCGGAGACCACACTTGGGGGCATAGCGTATCTAAGAAAGTTATAAGATAAGGATACTTCTGGCCCACTATCAAGGCAGATACATTTGAATATGTCAAAAAATGCAATAAATGCCAGTGGTTCGCTACAATCCCGCGAGCTCCACCATCTGAGCTAACTTTGATGACCTCCCCATGGACATTTGCGGTGTGGGGAATTGATCTCATAGGCTCGTTGCCAACAGGCAAAGGGGGATTTAAGTATGCAGTGGTCGTGGTCGTGGTCGTGGTCGACTATTTTACAAAGTGGACCAAGGCCGAACCTCTGTCAACGATTACCTCGAAGAAAGTCTTGGACTTTGTGGTAAAAAAATATCATCTGCCGATATGGGATGCCAAGAAAAATAGTATCAGATAACGGTACTCAATTCGACAGTGAATTGTTCACCAATTTTTGTGAGAAAAATGGGATAATGAAGAGCTTCTCCTCTGTTTCCCATCCCTAAGAAAATGGCCAAGTCGAAGCTGTAAATCAGACTCTTAAAACTTCTATGAAAAAAAAATTAGAAGAAGCTAAGGGAAAATAGCCCGAGGAGTTGCCCCAAGTTTTGTGGGCATATCGAACTACAACTTGCACTTCAACAGGGCATACCCCTTTTTCTCTGGCATATGGATGCGAGGCCATGTTACCAATCGAGGTCGAAGTACCCACTATTCATAGCCATGCTTATGTTCAAGCCTCGAACCAATCCCAGCTCGAAGTAAGCCTGGACCTGATTGAAGAAAGACAGGATGAAGCTCAACTGAAAATGCAGCATATCAACAACGAGCTACCAGATATTTCAATAAAAAGGTTCGGGACAGAAAATTCGGATTGGGAGACTTGGTGTTAAGGCGTGTGTTCCTAGCTACAAGGGACCCAGATGCTGGCGTACTCGGGCCCAATTGGGAAGGACCTTATCAAATCGAATCAGTTATTCGACTTGGCATCTACAAATTGGCGAGATTAAACGGAGAATTTGTACCACGAGCATGGAATGGCAAACATCTACGACCTTACTATCAATAGTGTAGGAATGATGTCTCATGTAACCATGCTTGTTTATCTTTACAAAGTTTCTGTTAATAAATTGTTCGATATTGAATAAAGATCATTTTCGTTTCAATATGTTCTATTTTTTGCAAACTCTCTTAATTTAATAACCTATGGTCACACTCATATGATATTAAGGGGGCATCAGTGGTATAGATACCATAAGTTTGAAAAACTAAATAACTCAAAAATAGCATACATGAAAACAAGCAAATGTCTGGACCGTTAACCCTACATAGAAGTTAAAAGTGTATATCAAAAATAAAGTGTTTGGATATATAACCAAATGCGCGAGCTTAGATAATTTGGACATAACTAGATTATTAAAAATAAAGTGTTTGGATATAAAACCAAATGCGCGAGCTTAGAAAATTTGGACATAATCAGATTATTAAAATTAAAAGTGTATGGATTACAAACTAGACACGAGCTAAAAAAGTTTGGAACAAACCATCTAAAACTAATCGACAGAAAGACGGGATATAAATAAACCCACTTCAAATTAAGTCGAAATCGATGCTGGAATATCTTGCAAAAAGATAGTTTCGACCTCACAACTTTGGGGAGCTACCCGAGGAAAAGTAACTAGAAAAGCATAATATAACTAAACTATCTATCTTACACGCCATATAAGTACTTTCGAGTGCATGGTAAAAGTAAGTTCCGACCTTGACAAATAACGAGATCGGACATGGATATATCGAACAAACTATACGAGAATGCATGGAAACTCGAGCTTAAATCCAGCATGTGTTTGTATTAATAAACAGATATAAAGGAAAAAATTTAATTTTAATTGCTTAAAATATTTCGATTTGAGAGATGTAAAGCAAAAATATTAAAGTGAAGTCAGACATGGTATTACAAATATCATAAGTAAATAACTCTTTTACGAGCTATAAATTGTTTTTGCCCCAAGGCATTAAAAACAAAATGTAACGCCTTGGATACCCCAAGAGCGTTACAGTGAACGTTGAACCGTGAATTTAACTCGCTACCCGAGTTCTTTGGTTAAAAACGTGCTTCTAGGTGTTGTTAATAGGTTAAGGTGGAAAACCAATCAAAAGGAAATGATATATTTTATTTAAAGCATAAACATGGGCCCATAAAAACATTTACAAGTTATTTACAACTCAAAATGATCATTATAGTTACAAATTTACAAACCCGCCGACCTAAGCGGCAAAAATAGGGTAATCCCTCTAGTTCCTCTGAAAACTCCTTGGCTATGGTGGTCAAGCGGCCTTATATGTACACATCACCACTTAAGCTCTCCACTCAAGGCTAGGTGAGTTTTCTTTCCCTTTACCTGCACCACATAGCACCCATGAGCCAAAGCCCAACAATAAAACACAATATTGCATGAATATAATATCAACAATGATCATAATAATCATTCAGGACTTTCAGTCCAAAATAGAGGAGTGACAATTGGAAAAGTCACTAAAGTGGGTTCCGTTCCCATTAGCCATGTGACGATAGGGTCACCTGGGCTTTACAAATAAGTGATCCTTTCACTAGCTTATCAAGATAGGTGCTTAATGAACTAGTCACCATTATAACCTACAGCATGACCATAGAGTCACAACCATGGGATTCTACTCCCTAGCCACGTGACAAGTAGTCACCTAGGCCTTTGGCCCTCGCTCTGAGTAACTAGTCTTAGACTAGTCAAGCACTTATAAGTTTCATCGACCTTAGGGTCGGTCCAGCATTAATGCTCCTAGAGTCATTCAATGCTGATATCGATCAGATCTAATCTTTTATTGGCCCTGCGTTCAGGATGCTTATGTCGTTTCTGACTCTTAGGTCAGTAATATGCGATCAGGGCCGACCCTGACTAATCAGATCCATACACAAATAAGCAAGACTTGCTAAGCATTTAATATGCAATCAATGTCCACATTTAATAACCAACATGCCTTAAGAACAATCATGCATGTCATATACACAGGGTGCAGTTTTCTTACCTCTGATTCGAGCGAGAATGAATAAAAGAACGACCCTCGAGAACGATCAACCTTTAAGTTCCTTAACGGTGACTTAATCATAACCAAATATGGGATACTATCAATAAAATGAATAACAAAGGTTCTCGAACCAAGATCTAGCCTTCGGGACATCGAATCCCACCAATCCGGGTAGTAGGAACGAACCTGAGGCCTAACATTGAGTTCCTATGATCAAAACACACAATTGGCCTCAAAACCACCCATGAGTCGCGACCCTAGGAACTTGAGCCGCGGCCCCCAGCCACACTAGGAGTAAGCGCTGCAGCGCCCACTACTCAGTGTTGCAGTGCCCACTACTCAGTGCCGCAGTGCCCACTACTCAGTGCCGCGGCCCCCTGCACACCCAAACTCCTCCACCTCCTTCTTCGAGCTTAGGCTGCGGCACCCAAGAACAGGGTCGCGGCCCCCACGCAAAAACCTGCCATAACCTCGTTTCTCCCCATTTAAAACCTTCCAAAAACATACCTAAACACCTCCAAATCCAAAAATCAAAGTTCCCAAACATCCCTATGATCCAAAATCATCAAATCCCGAGGCTCAAACGAATCAAAAACTCATTGATACACAAAATCCAATTCAGAGCTTAGAAACTCAAAAAACTCAAAACTTAAAACTTAGATTACCTTTGATTGGGTTGTTTTCCATTAAATCATTCGGTCAAGAAGCTTCTATTCTTTCCGAGGATCGCTATGCCTCGATCCTCGCTTGATTCCAACTCCTAGAACTCAAGATTTCTTCGAAATTTCCACGAACGTCGCAAATGTTAATGGGAGAAAGAAAAAGTTTTTTAACGTACGGTTTCTTTCTGAAGAACTACTTCAGGCTTAAGTAACCTCAAATAAAACCAAATGCTCGGGGTCCCAAAAACACCCCCGGGGACATAATAGTCAAAACTTCTAGAATTTCCTCATGATCTCAATAACTCCCAATTTATCATTAAATAAACATTCCCATTATCCAATATCCCAATAAATGACCACGTTATGACAAAACCGCTAATTTACAATATAAGACTGTCTCACGCCGAATAGCTCGAATATATCTCCATAATAATGGGATCTCATTCATAAATCATAATATGCAACAAAATACACAAATATGCCCTCAACGAGGCAAATTATCAAAATACCCTAATAATCAAATGTGGACCCACATGCTGCATTTTACATCATATTATAATATAATTCACATAAACACGCATATAATCATTTAATGGCATAATTAAACAATTATGGCCTTCCCAGCCTACTAATCCAGCCATTAAACCGCATTAGGGATTTCGGGGCATTACAACTATCCCCTCCTTACAAAAATTTTGTCCTCAAAATTTACCTGAACAGCTTGGGATACTAACTCTGCATATCTGACTCCAGCTACTAGGTCGCTTCCTCGACCTTGCTGTTCTTCCACAATACCTTAACCAAAGGTATCGTCTTATTCCTGAGGACCTTGTCCTTTCTGTCAAGTTTCTGGACTGGCTGCTCCTCAAAGGAGAGATCTTCCTTAAGCTCCAGATCTTCATCACTCAAAATATGATTCACATCAGATACATACCTCCGAAGAGCTGAAACGTGAAACACATTATGCACGGCTGACAACGCCGGTGGCAAAGACAACCTGTAAGCCACCTGACCAATCCTTTCCAGGATCCCAAATGGACCTACAAACCTAGGGCTCAGCTTACTCTTCTTCCCAAACCTTCTCACCCTTTTCCATGGTGAGACTCTAAGGAAGACATAGTCTCTTACTTGGAACTCTACGTTCCTGCGCTTGGGATCTGCATAACTTTTCTGCCTACTTTGAGAAGTGAGCATCCGAGCTCTAATCTTCTCAATGGCCTCACTGGTCCTCTGAACTGCCTCAGGACCCAAGTATCTCCTTTCACTTGTCTCATTCCAATGAATGGGAGATCTGCACTTCCTACCATACAACATCTCATAAGGTGCAATTCCAATGGTAGACTGATAATTGTTGTTGTAGGAAAACTCTATCAAAGTTAGATACTAACTCTAAGATCCACCAAAGTCTAGCACACATGCTCGCAGCATGTCTTCCAATATCTGGATTGTCCTCTCAGATTTCCCATCTGTCTGAGGATGATAAACAGCACTGAACTTCAACTGTGTTCCCATGGCTTTCTGTAAACTCCCCTAGAACTTGGAAGTAAAAGTGGGGTCCCGATCTGACACAATCGACCTCGGTGCTCCATGGAGGCACATGATCTCTCTCACATAGAGATCTGCATACTAATCAACTGTATAAGTAGTCCTCACTGGCAAGAAGTGAGCTGATTTGGTATAGCGATCCACTATCACCCAATTAGTATCATGCTGACCAACAGTCCTGGGTAAGCCCACCATGAAATCCATCGTGATATCCTCCCATTTCCACTCTAGAATAACCAGAGGCTGCAATAACCCCGCCGGCCTTTGATGCTCAGCCTTGACCTGTTGACATGTCAAGCACTTAGACACATATTCCACTACATCTCTCTTCATCCCCAGCCACCAATACAACGATCTTACATCCTGATACATCATCGTGGTGCCTGGATGCAAAGAGTAAGGTGTAGTATGAGATTCATCCAGAATCTATCGCCTCAAAGCAGAGTCTAACGAAACACAATTCGCCCTTTGTATCTCAACAAGCCTAAATCAGACACTATATAATCTTGATCAGCTGTGGATCACCCAACTGACCCTCATTGATTCTCTCCTACAATGTAGACTGTAGCGTAATATTAGCCAACTGGCCCACCAGCAACTCTATACCAGCTCTGGTCATATCCTCTGCTAACTCTCTGGCAGTCAGCCTTGCACCATAAATCTGTCCCGGACCCTTCTAGCTTAAAACATCAGCTACCATGTTGGCTTTTCCTGGATGATACAAAATCTCACAGTCATAATCTTTTACTAATTCCAGCCAACGCCTTTGTCGCATATTCAGATCCTTCTGGGTGAAGAAGTATTTTAGGCTCTTGTGGTTTGTATAGAACTCACCCTTCTCCCCATAAAGATAATGCCTCCATATCTTTAAAGCAAAGACCACAGATACCAACTCCAAATCATGAGTGGGATATCTCTTTTCATACTCCTTCATCTGATGTGAAGCATAGGCAATTACCTTATTTGACTGCATCAGAACACAGCCCAAACCCTGATGAGAAGCATTACAATAAATCACAAATTTCTCCTGATCTGTAGGGAGACTCAGAATCGGAACTGTAATCAATCTCTGTTTCAGTTCCTGGAAGTTGTTCTCACATTTGTCTGACCATACAAATTTCTGGCTCTTGCGTGTTAGCCCATTCAATGCAGTAGCAATCTTTGAGAACCCTTCCACGAAACGCCTATAATAACCTGCCAATCCAAGGAAACTTCTAACCTCAGAAGCATTCTTTGGCCTTGGCTAATCTTTGTTCGCCTGAATCTTCGTTGGATCTACCTTAATCCTATCCTTACTGACAATGTGCCCAAGAAAGGATACCTGAGATAACCAGAACTCACATTTCTTGAACTTTGCAAACAATCTGTGTTCCCCCAATCTCTGTAGAACCAACCTTAGATGATGCTCATGCTCTAACTCAGACTGAGAATATACCAAAATATCATTGATGAAGACGATCACAAACTGGTCCAGATAATCCTTGAACACTCGGTTCATGAGATCCATAAAAGCAGCAGAGGCATTAGTCAATCCAAAAGACATGACTAAGAACTCATAATGCCCATACCTGGTACGAAAAGCAGTCTTCGGTATGTCTCCCTCCTTGACCATCAACTAATGATAACCAGAATGAAGATCGATCTTTGAGAATAACGTCTTACCTTGCAACTGATCAAACAAATCATCTATCCTTGGCAAAGGATACTTATTCTTGATTGTTAGCTTATTCAGTTCTCTGTAATCAATACACATCCTCAGAGAACCGTCATTCTTCTTCACAAACAGAACTGGCGCACCCCAAGGTGAGAAACTAGGTCTGATAAAGCCCAAATCCAACAGTTCTTGCAACTGTACTTTTAATTCTTTTAACTCAGCTGGGGCCATTCTGTAAGGTGCTCTAGACACTGGCTCCGTCCCTGGTGCCAGTTCTATCATGAACTCTATCTCTCTGTGCGGTGGCAACCCTGGAAAATCTTCTGGAAATACATCCAGGAATTCGCAAACTAATCTGGTCTCTTCTGGTCTCACTAGCACGACCTAAGTGGTGTCAACCACACTGGCTAAAAATCCAATGCAACCTTCTTGCAATAGATCTCTAGCCCTCAATATAGAAATCAATGGTATACGAGGTCCATGCACAGTACTAACAAACACAAAAGGATTCTCACCTTCAGGCTCAAAGGTGACCATCTTCCTTCTGCAATCAATGGTTGCCCCATACTTCACTAACTAGTCCATACCCAATATCATATCGAAGTCAGTCATAACCAACTCTATCAAATCCACTGACAACTCTCTGCCCTCCACTGTCACTGGCAAAGATTTAACCCATCTCCATTGGGTAACAAAGGACCAAACCCCACAGCATAAAAATCACAAGGTCTACACAGTCTATCAATAATTCTACTAGCAACAAAAGAATGTGTTGCACCAAAATCAATCAAAACATTATAAGGGGTTCCAACACTAAGAAGCTGACCTGTAACTACTAAGGGAGAAGCCTCAGTTTTTGGTTGTGTTAATGCGAACACTCGAGCTGGGGCCGAGCTGTTCGCTTTCTTTGGTTCTTCTTTTATGGCCTTAGGGCAATCCTTCTTGAGATGACCCACTGCTCCACGTGAGAAGTAGGCACTTGCCCTACACTCTCCCAAATGGCGCCTCTTGCTTCTAGGGCATTCAGGATAAGACTTTCAAGCTTCATTACTGTAATGCCCTGGTTACCCCAGAACAGTTACGATGAACAGTGAACCGGAAATTTGACTCGCTACCCGAGTCCTTTGGTTAAAAACGTGATCTAGGTACTATTAACAGGTTAAGGGGAAAAACCAATAAAAAGGAAATGGTACATTTCATAAAGTAAATAAACTGCTCATGAGCCTTTTAAAATGTTTACGAGTAGTTTGTATTACAAAAGAGTTGCTACAGTTCCAAATATACAATCCCCGCCGGCCTAAGCGGCAAAAATAGGGTAAACCCCTAATCCCTCTGAGAACTCCTTGACCGTGGCAGTCAAGCGGCCCTGTATGTACATCACATCGCCCAAGCTCTCCACTCAAGGTTGGCCAAGCTTTTCCTTTCCTTTACCTACACCACATAGCACCCATGAGCCAAGGCCCAGCAAGAAAACATAATAAAACATGATATAATATCAACAACGATCATAATAACCATTCAGGACTATCAGTCCAACAAGTAGGTGACAATAGCCAAAAGTCACAATAATGAGCACCGCTCCCTCTGGCCATGTGACGATAGGGTCACCAGGGCTTAACTGATAGGTGATTTCTTTCATAAGCATGTTCAGGACAGGTGCATGGTGATTGGTCACCAACATAACCTTCCTCACGACTCTAGGGTCGAAACTATGGACAACATCCCTTAGCCACGTGACAAACGGTCACCGGGGTCATACACCTTGGCTATAGTCATTTGGTCGTAGACCAGGCAAGCGTGATCATCGGCTTTAGAGTCGGTCCCTGACTAGTCAGTGTCCCAAACAGGTAATCAGTGTTCACTAGCATTTAACATGCAATCCATATCCACATAAATCAACAAACATGCCTCAATATCAAACCATGCATGTCATATACCTATACAGGGTGCAACTGTATTCATACACTGTTTTCTTACCTCTGGTTCGAGTGAAAATGTTATATGAACAACCCCTGAGAACGATCAACCTTTAAAATCTTTGACGGTCACCTGGTCATAACCAAATTATAGCATTTATCAATAAAAATGATAACCGAGGGTTCCCAAACCAAAACCCAGCCCCCGAGACCTCAAACACTACCCAACCGGGTACTAGATCCAACCCCGAGGCCTATGGTTTGAATCCCCGAGCTAAAAAACCACATTTTAGCAAAATTGGCCTTAAGGGCCGTGGCCCCCCTCTGCTGCGCCGCGGCGCGCCTCATAACAGAGAGGCTCCCCATCTGCCAAACGCCAAGGGCCGCGGCGCTCCCCTGCTGCGCCGCGGCGCTCAGCCCAGAATGGCTAAGTCGGCCACACGAACCAGTCATTTTCCCTGAGCTCTTTCCTCTCAAACCAGCCCTTCAAACCCTCTCTAAACCTCTTCCAAACACACAATTAAACCCCCAAATAACACCCATAGCTCACCCTCATCAAACCCCAATCAAAACAACATAAAAACTCCCTTTAATCCTCACTCCCCACATCCAAAACCATGAACTAAAAACTTAAACGAAAACAAAGCACCAGCTGTGCAAAATGGCCATAACTCACCTTGTGTAGAGTCCAAGAACTTTACTTAGCTAAGATAGATAATAGTATGATAGTATTTATAGCATTATCTTTGTTATTGTGGATTTTTGGTTCAGACCGGGAATTATTTGGACACTCATAGTAGTACTTATAGATTTTCTAAGTTTAACCTATAGTTTAAGAATATTAAGTATAACCTAAGGTTTGATTAATGTGTCTGATATTAAGGAATATATTATTATATTATAAGGTTTAGACATCAACCAATAGGATTTTAAGCACATGTTTTGAATGGTAATTAAGGATTAAGTATTTTTGAGGATTAAATTAAATAAGGGTAAAAGTTTGAATGTATAGGGTCAGTCAGCAGCTTTGAGCACGTTGAGGGCTTAGTCAAGGCTGTTTAGTCCATTCAAACTTAGCTAAAAATGTGTAAACTCGTGTTTAAATATTCTGCGTATGCCGATATATCGCAGCTATAGGGGGCGATATGTCGCAGCACGTAGATACGGAAAACACGAATCGATGCACGGTCGCCTCGGGAACAAAGGTCCAGGCGATATATCGCCTATAGGGGGCGATATATCGCCTCCACCAGCATGTTTTCAAATTCATTTGAATTCTTTTCCCTTCAGCCATTCAAACGCCTTCAACAGTCCAGCATCTTCTGAACGAGTCTTCAGCCTCTGCTGAACGATTATTCAAATGATTTTCACCTAAAAAGCCATTATTTTTATTCAAGTAAAATCAAGATATTTTCATTCCCAAACTCTATAAATAGGACCTAGTACCCAGCCATTATTCACCATTTTCTCTAAGTTCAGAGGCTGCTAGTGTTAAGTGAGTGTGAGAGTGTAAACACTTGGTTTGGGGAAAAACTATAAGCTTAAACATCATAAGCTTATCAAACACTTTGGGAAGTGAGTTCTATAGTATTTCGGTGAAGGTTAGAGTGATCTTGCAATCTTTGAGGTAAACCCAAAACTCTAGTTCCTTTCTGTATTTTATGTTATTTCCTTCCTCAAAACCTTCTACTCAGTCCCCTAACCTTATTCTTATTTTGGTTAGGGAATCCAAGCTTTTAAGCATATAAGTCGGTAAGCATGTTTTCTATGGTTTAGTCTTTCCATCTCTTTCATTTCATCTCCTTTCTTTAGACTCACTCTTTCTTATGGTTTTAGGAGTGTTCCAAAAGTCCCAACTCAGTCCATAATCCCGGTAACTTTGGTAAGGAAAATAGGCTAGAATTAATATGTTATGTGCTTATGTTATCTATATGTTTTTATGTTATTAAAAAGTGTTATGATATGTATATGTGTATGTTTGTAGGCTTGGGCATATGACCCATATGACTAACAAGACCCCAAATGGGTTATGGGCATATGACCTACTTAGCTAGTAGGACCCCATTAATCCCATGGGCATATGCTTGTTTAGTCTATGGGACCCCAAGTAATAATGGCCATTATAATAAGTGTATTATGTGTTATGATATGTCTTTACGTTATTATGACATTATGTTTATGTTTATGACTATGTGTTAGATTTTCCTTGCTGGGCATTAGGCTCATTCCTTTCTGTTTATGTGCAGGAAATAAGCTTTAGAGGCGGAAAGATTCGTGACGCTTAGAGGATGTGTATCGATGGTGAATGGAGTCAAGGGGCCGAGCGTTATTCGATTCGAGGATGTAGTCTTGTTTATGTTTTTTATGGTTTTAAATGTACTTTCCGCATTTTCTATGTAACTCTTTTTAGTTTTTAAGTTATTTTTGTTTTAAAGACAATGGGTACCCATATCCTACTTATTTTATGAAAGTAACCTTTGTTTCCATAAGTTTTCAATATAATTATGGTATTTCCGCAAAAATGTAAGTTTTATGTATAGATTCGTTAATGGTCCAAGTAGTCTAGATTAGTGGGTCGTTACAGTTGGTATCAGAGAAAACGGTTCCTTCGCATGAAGTTCTCCTCGATACACATGCTCAAAGCTCCGAATCGGACCGCCAAGTAAGTGTTTAAGTTACAAGTTACAAGTTACTTTGTCTATGTGTATAGCTAACGACTTTAGTGTTTATGTTTCAGTTAAGAATGAACGGAACTTTAAGCAATGAGGATATCCGAGCCATTAAGGCTTTAAAAAGAATAAGGGAGCCAAGAAACACCGTAGGAGTGCTAGAAAAGATCACTCGAAGATTGATCTTGTTCCACAAAGAGATAGGTCACCTTCAAGAGTCTAAGAAAATCATGATGAGAGCTGCAGAACAATATGTCCTAGTAATTAGGCTTTTAAAAGATTTTCCTTCAGCAATTTTAACTTTAGAAGAAATATGGGAGAATATAAATAATGATGATGACTTACAAGCAGCCCTAAGATATTATTCTCTCATACTTAAGTTCACCTATGATTTAGAGTTTCAATTCACTAATGAGCAACAACATAGGATCTTCTTAAATCTTCCCCGAGGAAATTTTGAGGCTCAAGACAATGATGATTATAAGGAGATAGATAATGATATGCTAGATGAAGGATCGGATGTAGAAGATCCCGATTTTTAGAATAGCTAGTTTTTCATTGTTTGTTTTGTTTATTTCTTTATTTATGATTGTAATAAGTGAAAATCTTTTTCCAAATTGATTTCATGTTATTTTATTTTCATGTATGAGTTTGATTTTTTTCGCAATCATAATGAGTAATAAATAAAATGAATAATGACTAAGTTCAGTGAAGGTGGATACAAATCAATGAACCAAGTTTCCTTATTGAGAGTTAGGGGGCCTTAGTAGTGGGAACGATTTTACTGATCCCAGCCCTCCCTCAATATTGTTAACTTTGGAACAAAGATAAGTTTCGAGCCTGAGAATTAAGTCATATAGGATGATTAGAAACACACTTAGAAAATAAAGATGACTTGTTTTTCTAAGTATAGAAACCCACTCTAATAATAAATAAAGACCTATATAATTTTTCATAAGAAGTCATAATAAATAGGTCCGAGATATGTTTGTTTTAGAATAAGTTTTTGCCTTAGAGCCTATTAGGGTAAGTTCTAACAAGTTCTCGACTCTTAGAACTTTTGGTGAAGATGTCGCTCCGAAGATCTGCACGCACCAACGGAAACGCCTCCAACGTTGTTCCAACGACCAATGATGCCCTCCAGTTCGCAGAAGAGGAGTGCGTGCTACTACTAGCCGCAACGCGCCGACACCATCAGCTGACAACACCGTGGAAATCGCTAGACGGCGACAACAAGTCGAGGAACTCTTGCAGCAACAACGTCAACAGGCGCAGACTCAGCCCCAGCCTCCGCCGCAACCGCAGCCGCAGCTACAACAAATGGCCCTAGCACCCCAACAAGTTGGTCCATATGGGGGATGGCCAGTGACGAACTACGCACCACATCCAGTACCGAATATGGAGTCAGTATATGAGAGGTTCCGCAAGCAGCACGCTCCAAACTTTAAAGGGACTATAGACCCCTTTGAGGCAGAAGAGTGGCTAAGGATGTGAAGCCAATTCTTACGCACATGAATTTCAGTAATGCAGACCGCATATCCTGCGTCTCGTCATTACTCAGGAAGGATGCCAGAATATGGTGGGACTTAGTTCAACAGACTAACGATGTCACCACCATGATATGGACAAGATTTGTGGAGCCGTTCCACAAGAAGTATTACTCCTCGGCAGTCATCACTAATGATAGAAGAATATGCTCGTCAGTTCAACAGATTAGTCAAGTTTGCACCAGAGTTGGTCCCAACCGACTTTACGAGGTTGACCAAGTTCGTCAGAGGACTTAGACCAAAGATGGAATTAGGGGTTAAGCTAGCAGACCTGGAAACTACAACAAAAAGGATTCAGAGGAATGCTAAGAGGGATTAAACGATGGTTCCAGACCAAAGTCTTTGCATTGACCCAAGGAGGAACCCATGCTAGTAACAAGCATTTATAGGTCAGATCATATCCTCAATAGTATATGTATCGCTAGATTGGTAGCAGTATACTCGTATATCTCGTTAGGAATGATAGAAAAACTAGACAAACCTAGTGAAAGATTTAGAACTAGGTTTGTAACCGAGTTGCCTTCGGGCAGAGTAGTTCTATCATCACGAATAGTACGAGGCTTACCGATCAAGATTGAGGACATAGGACTAGAAGGAGATCTGATAGAGCTAGTAATCAAGGACTTCGACGTAATACTAAGCATGGATTGGCTAGCACGGCATGGCGCAACGATCGACAGCAAACGCAAGAAGGTGATGTTCGAGACTCCTGACGGCCAGAGACGATGCTTCATGGGACAAGCTTCAGGACTACGCACACCGTTAGTGTCATCTCTCAAAGCTCAACAAATGATGGAGAAAGGATGCCAAGCATTCTTAGCCAGCATCACGAATGTGGAGAAGGAGACATCACTCAAAGTTGGAGATGTTCGGGTTATACAAGAATTTCCAGAAGTTTTCCCCGATGACTTGCCAGGATTGCCGCCAAATCGAGAAATAGACTTCACGATAGAATTAGTACCCGGCACCGAGCCTATCTCTAAGGCACCATACCGGATGGCACCTACGGAACTCAAGGAGTTAAAGACACAGCTATAAGAACTCCTAGACTTGGGTTTCATTAGGCCAAGCCATTCACCATGGGGAGCTCCGGTACTATTCGTGAAGAAGAAGGACGGAAGTATGCGGATGTGCATAGACTACCGTGAGCTGAACAAAGTAATGATTAAGAACAAGTACCCGCTACCTCGGATTGATGATTTATTCGATCAACTCCGAGGCGCGACTGTATTCTCTAAGATCGATTTAAGGTCCGGGTATCATCAGCTCAAGGTAAAAGGAGAAGATATTCCTAAGATAGCCTTTAGGACTCGTTATGGACATTACGAGTTGGTTATGTCTTTTGGTCTTGCTAACACACCAGCCGCGTTATGGACTTAATGAATAAGGTCTTCAAGGATTAGTTAGATAAATTCGTCGTTGTATTCATCGACGATATCTTAGTATACTCCAAGGATGAAGTAGAGCACGAGGAACATTTGAGGATGATTTTGACGCGATTGAAGGAGCACCAACTCTACGCGAAGTTCAAGAAATGCGAGTTTTGACTCTCACAAGTGGCGTTCCTCGGGCACATCATATCGAAAGACGGAGTTGCAGTAGATCCATCGAAGGTAGAGGCCGTGAAGGATTGGCCTAGACCAAAGAACGCGTCAGAAGTAAGAAGCTTCTTAGGGCTAGCAGGTTACTATAGAAAGTTGTAGAGAGCTTTTTCTAAGATAGCCACTCCACTCACCAACCTGACCCGGAAGCAACAAAAGTTTAACTGGAACGATAAGTGTGAAGAAAGCTTCCAGTTGCTTTAAGATAAGCCTTGCTCAACACTAGCACTTAGTGTACAGACACCCGACGATAAGTTCGTTGTCTAATGCGATGCATCAAAGCTAGGATTGGGAAGCGTGTTGATGCAAAAACGACAAAGTGATAGCCTACGCCTCACGACAGTTGAAGGAGTATGAACAACGCTACCCAACTCACGATATGGAGTTGGCAGCGGTGGTCGATGCAAACCTGGCACCATTATCTTTACGGAGAACGGTGCGAGATTTATACGGACCACAAGAGTTTAAAATACTTCTTTACACAGAAGGAGCTCAACATAAGGCAGCGCAGGTGGATATAATTAGTCAAGGATTACAACTACGAAATCCTATACCACCCAGGGAAAGCGAATGTAGTTGCCGATGCACTCAGCCGGAAAAACTATGGGAATTTAGCAGCCTTATCCGGGATAGAAAAGCCACTACAGCAGGAGCTTATCAGTGCTGGAATAGAAATGGTTGTAGGCAAGCTGGCTAACTTGTCTATCCAATCAAATCTGCTAGAGGACATACGGATTGGTCAGAGACATGACGATTCGCTAGCACCACATATGGAAGCAGTAAGAGAAGGCAAGAATACAGATTTCTCAATATCTAGCCAAGGTTTATTGAGATATAAGGATCGGGTATGCGTGCCAGACAATCAGAGTATTAAGAAGACAATCCTAGAAGAAGTGCATAATGCCCCGTACTCAGTTCATCCAGGGTCTACCAAGATGACTCATGACATCAAGGCAGTCTATTGGTGGCCAGGGATGAAGAAGGACATAGCGGAGTATGTATCTAAGTGTCTGGTATGCCATCAAGTGAAAGCAGAGCATCAGCGGCCTGCAGGTTTATTGCAACCGCTTAGCATACCAGAATGGAAGTGGGACGATATAGCCATGAACTTCGTGACGGATCTGCCAAAGACGAATAAGCAGCATGATTCCGCTTGGATAGTAATAAATAGACTAACCAAGTAGGCTCATTTCCTGCCTGTTAAAACTTCATGCACGGCAGACCAATATGCAGACATCTACATCCAAGAGATTGTACGATTGCATGGAATCCCCAAGACGATAGTGTCAGATAGAGGATCAGTATTTACGTCAAGATTTTGGAGAAGCTTATAGCAAGCCATGGGTACTGAGTTAAGCCTTAGTACAGCTTTCCATCCTCAGACAGATGGGCAGCTGAGCGTACGATTCAGATCTTAGAGGATATGCTATGCGCGTGTATACTTGATTTTGGAGGATCGTGGAATAAGTACTTACCACTGATCGAGTTCTCGTACAACAACAGCTACCAGTCAACGATCGGAATGGCACCTTATGTGTTGCTATATGGAAGAAGGTACCGATCACCGTTGCACTGGGACGAGGTAGGAGAAAGGCAGCTTAAGGCTCGAAGCTGTTAGACAAGCTTAAGAAGCAGTAACGCTTATTAGACAGCGTATGCTGGCTGCTCAAAGCCGTCAGAAAAGCTATGCGGATACCAAGCGACGCGATGTGGAATTCCAAGTTGGAGATCAAGTCTTCTTGAAGATATCTCCTATGAAAGGTGTCAAGCAGTTCGGGAAGAAAGGCAAGCTTCGTCCCCGATTCATAGGTCCTTTTAGATATTGGACAAAGTGGGAACAGTTGCGTATAGACTAGCCCTACCGCCAGCACTAGCCGATAGTCACAACGTCTTCCACATCTCAATGTTACGCAAATATGTGTCAGACCCATCTCACGTCCTCAAATACGATACGATAGCACTCCAGAAAGACTTAAGTTACGAGGAACGACCGGTTAGCATCCTAGATAGAGGGATGAAGTAGTTACGGTCCAAGAGCTTTCCTATAGTCAAAGTCCTATGGAGCAATAGTTCTGAATGCGAGGCAACGTGGGAGTTGGAGGAGGACATGCAAGGCCGGTATCCGGAGATATGTGATAAGTAAATTTCGAGGACGAAATTCTTTTTAGTAGGGGAGAATTGTAGAGTCCAAGAACTTTACTTAGCTAAGATAGATAATAGTATGATAGTATTTATAGCATTATCTTTGTTATTGTGGATTTTTGGTTCAGACCGGGAATTATTTGGACACTCATAGTAGTACTTATAGATTTTCTAAGTTTAACCTATAGTTTAAGAATATTAAGTATAACCTAAGGTTTGATTAATGTGTCTGATATTAAGGAATATATTATTATATTATAAGGTTTAGACATCAACCAATAGGATTTTAAGCACATGTTTTGAATGGTAATTAAGGATTAAGTATTTTTGAGGATTAAATTAAATAAGGGTAAAAGTTTGAATGTATAGGGTCAGTCAGCAGCTTTGAGCACGTTGAGGGCTTAGTCAAGGCTGTTTAGTCCATTCAAACTTAGCTAAAAATGTGTAAACTC
Organism: Humulus lupulus; assembly: GCF_963169125.1. Taxonomy (NCBI): domain Eukaryota; kingdom Viridiplantae; phylum Streptophyta; class Magnoliopsida; order Rosales; family Cannabaceae; genus Humulus; species Humulus lupulus. The sequence continues at coordinate 72,932,247 of NC_084800.1, forward strand.
GTGTTTAAATATTCTGCGTATGCCGATATATCGCAGCTATAGGGGGCGATATGTCGCAGCACGTAGATACGGAAAACACGAATCGATGCACGGTCGCCTCGGGAACAAAGGTCCAGGCGATATATCGCCTATAGGGGGCGATATATCGCCTCCACCAGCATGTTTTCAAATTCATTTGAATTCTTTTCCCTTCAGCCATTCAAACGCCTTCAACAGTCCAGCATCTTCTGAACGAGTCTTCAGCCTCTGCTGAACGATTATTCAAATGATTTTCACCTAAAAAGCCATTATTTTTATTCAAGTAAAATCAAGATATTTTCATTCCCAAACTCTATAAATAGGACCTAGTACCCAGCCATTATTCACCATTTTCTCTAAGTTCAGAGGCTGCTAGTGTTAAGTGAGTGTGAGAGTGTAAACACTTGGTTTGGGGAAAAACTATAAGCTTAAACATCATAAGCTTATCAAACACTTTGGGAAGTGAGTTCTATAGTATTTCGGTGAAGGTTAGAGTGATCTTGCAATCTTTGAGGTAAACCCAAAACTCTAGTTCCTTTCTGTATTTTATGTTATTTCCTTCCTCAAAACCTTCTACTCAGTCCCCTAACCTTATTCTTATTTTGGTTAGGGAATCCAAGCTTTTAAGCATATAAGTCGGTAAGCATGTTTTCTATGGTTTAGTCTTTCCATCTCTTTCATTTCATCTCCTTTCTTTAGACTCACTCTTTCTTATGGTTTTAGGAGTGTTCCAAAAGTCCCAACTCAGTCCATAATCCCGGTAACTTTGGTAAGGAAAATAGGCTAGAATTAATATGTTATGTGCTTATGTTATCTATATGTTTTTATGTTATTAAAAAGTGTTATGATATGTATATGTGTATGTTTGTAGGCTTGGGCATATGACCCATATGACTAACAAGACCCCAAATGGGTTATGGGCATATGACCTACTTAGCTAGTAGGACCCCATTAATCCCATGGGCATATGCTTGTTTAGTCTATGGGACCCCAAGTAATAATGGCCATTATAATAAGTGTATTATGTGTTATGATATGTCTTTACGTTATTATGACATTATGTTTATGTTTATGACTATGTGTTAGATTTTCCTTGCTGGGCATTAGGCTCATTCCTTTCTGTTTATGTGCAGGAAATAAGCTTTAGAGGCGGAAAGATTCGTGACGCTTAGAGGATGTGTATCGATGGTGAATGGAGTCAAGGGGCCGAGCGTTATTCGATTCGAGGATGTAGTCTTGTTTATGTTTTTTATGGTTTTAAATGTACTTTCCGCATTTTCTATGTAACTCTTTTTAGTTTTTAAGTTATTTTTGTTTTAAAGACAATGGGTACCCATATCCTACTTATTTTATGAAAGTAACCTTTGTTTCCATAAGTTTTCAATATAATTATGGTATTTCCGCAAAAATGTAAGTTTTATGTATAGATTCGTTAATGGTCCAAGTAGTCTAGATTAGTGGGTCGTTACACCTTGAAATCTGTTTTGAACCTCCCTTACAAGCTGAACCAAGTCCCCAACCCAGCCTTTAAGTTTTTCCCTAGCTTGGATCCACACCTAGTGCTCAAAACCTCAAAGGAGAAATGAAGAGGATGAAGCAAGGAGAAGGTACGGGAAGAGAAGGAGGCAAACCCCTGTTTTTACTCTGTTTATTCTACAGCCTTCTAATCCACTTAAGTCACATATATCCTCCCAAAAAGACCAAAATACCCTTGTGTCATCTTAAGCCTTTTAAACCAACTCAAGGGCAAAATTGGTACATTCCGCTAAACCCGTTAATTATAATTAACGCTTCCCAATTCTCGCTAACCTCAACATCCTCAAACACCAATAATTCACATCCCGTTACCCTAAAATCCTCGGTAACGCTATAGCCATTAACAACACCCCGAGACTCACCCCGAGCCCCGAGCTCCAACCTGTTATGACCAAACCGATAAATCATGTTTAAAGATCGTCTCATGTTGAAATACTCGAACCAATCCACATTATAATGTGGTCTCACAATATATCATTAACATGCAACCAAATATTCAATTATACCCTCAACGGGCCAAATTACCAAAATACCCCTGTAAACAAATGTGGACTCACATGCATGCATTTAACATCATATCATAACATAATTCTCATAAACATGCATAAACACATTTAATGGCATAATTAAACAGTTATGGCCCTCCCGGGCTACTAATCCAGCCATCAACCATAATTGGGAATCCGGGGCATTACAATTACCACCTGGATGACCCATTGAAACACCACGGGGCCGCCTATCAGGACCTGGAACTCAGAAGGTGTCAGGAACCTTCCTCTTCTGATCACTAGGGCCTACACCCTTACCAGAACCCACAAATGGAGGGCCTATCCTTTTGAACTCCTTTCTGGATGTAGTGTCTCGCCAGATCTTTTTCTCTGCACTCTCAGCTGTGAGTGCCTTCTCAACCACCTGTGCATAGGTAGTAACCCCAGCCACAGTGGTAATGCGAACATCACGGGCTAACCTGGGCAGTAGCCCCTGGAGAAATCTCTCCCTCCTGGTCCCATCAGTGGGCACCAGCTCCATGAAAAACTTTGCCAAATGATCAAACTTCAGGACATACTCAGTCACTGACAAACCTCCCTGAAGTAACCTGATGAATTCCTCAACTTTTGCTGCCCTGATGGCATCATTATAATATTTCTCTTTGAACAGAGTCTGAAACTCTTCCCAACTCAGGGCATTGACGTTTCTGGTCTAGGTAATAACTTCTCACCAAATTCGGGCATCCTCCCAAAACATATAAGTGGCACAAGCCACCCTCTCATTACCAGTCACCTTCATGAAGTCCAGGATTGTAACTCCCACTTCTTCCTACAAATGCATTATAACAATTATGAAAAATAAGAGAAGATTTTTTTATTCATACTTTTGAGTGCATTGCAATGTTAATCGAATGCTAGAGCTATTAAGTAAAGTGGATGAATAACTAATGAATACGCAACTATAATATTCATGGGCATTTCATTAGTATAATACCCATAGAATGATGTTAAATACAAGCAAACAATCACTAAAGTTATGAACAATAAAGAGAAATTCATGATTTGATGATAAATTTTATCTAGAAGGTTAAGATATGAAGAAGTTGTGCAAGTAAATGGTTGAAGGAACAAGTATTTATAGGACAAAAACTATCCGTTATGACCGTTGGTGAATAGTGATCTGACCGTTGGAAACAATAACTTGACCGTTGGGGATATAATTGTATTTCTATTGTGGGATTTTAACAATTCTAAGTTGTTGAAGTAACTAACATGTGGGAATAATTAATTTATGGATGTTAGAGAAACTTTTTCAGAAAAGTTTGCGAGTCAAAAATGCTGGACTAAGTAATATAAGAAGATTGGGAAATTTTCATTTTTACTATTCACCGGGTACTATTCATAGTGGATCCCACAATGGGGTCCGCATGGGTCCCACAGTGGGGTCCACCCCATGGTTCCCACATGATGATGCAGTAGTGATACAATGATGACTTTAGCAAACCACCATGCTTAATATTTTGAATATTTTATTATTCCATTATGCTTAATATTTTTAATATTTTATTAGAATAGTATCCCAAGTTTTTCCTATAAATAGCCTTTCCAAAACTCATTTTGAATCACAAAACCTCATTTTCTTTCTCTCACTCTACCCAAAAATCTTCTTAACACCCTTCTAAAGTTCTAAACCTCGAAGATCTAGGTGAAGTACTGTCCGTAACGCTAGCCTACGAAAAACCTTTTAGGTAAGCTCTTTTCCGAGACTTTCATTTCAGTTATTATGTATATAGATTATTTTACTATGCCGTTATAATGCCAAAATTATATATAGATTATTTTACTATGCTGTTATAATGCCAAAATTTATATATAGATTATTTTACTATATCGTTATAATGCTAAAATTTATATATATAGATTATGTTACCATGCCGTTATAATGCCAAAATTTATATATAAATTATTTTACTATGTCGTTATAATGCCAAAATTTATATATATAGATTATGTTACCATGCCGTTATAATGCCAAAATTTATATATAGAATATTTTACTATGTCGTTATAATGCCAAAATTTATATATATAGATTATGTTACCATGCCATTAAAATGCCAAAATTTATATATAGATTATTTTACTATGTCGTTATAATACCAAAATTATATATAAATTATTTTACTATGCTGTTATAATGCCAGATTTATATATAGATTATTTTACTATGTCATCATAACTTACAATGCCAAAATTGAAATATAAACTATTTTTTTATGTATCTTTATAATACTAAACTTATATAGGCTATGGTCACACTTTGGACTATTATGGACTTTTATTATATGACCTTATTCCCTATTATTATGAACTTTTATTATATGACCTTATTCCCTATTATTATGGATTGATACTATGACCTGGACATTTCCGTATGACCATGACTATGACCACGACTTTTAGACCGGAATCTTGCCATGGACAATTATAGTATGACCATACGCCTGGACATAAAATAAACAATAAAATAAGAAAAATAGAATAACAACAATTATAAACTAAAAAAAATTACATCATGAAGATTTTATGAAAGTTAATAGTTTGTGTTTTTATCAAGAAGCTAACAATTTCGGTTGTATTATCAAGACGCAAAGTAAGTAGAATCCTCATCTACAATACAAGTCTTTTATGTGTCTTATGTGCATTTAAATGTTATCTTTCCATGTTGTTATGCATAATTTATTTTTAAGAATGTTATATTTCTTATGCATAAGCACGCTTAATGTTCACAAACAAGTTATTGAAAGCGTTAAAGTAAAGGTGCTGCTTGGGAGACCTACATCCCAAAAATGTAAGGAGGGAGATGTACTTCCCTATATAATGAATTTTTATGAGGGAGAAATTCCATATTATCATGTTTATGTACAGGTGGGAATGTCATTCCCTATGTAATGCCGGCAGCAGCATCCTCTAGGGCCCAAAAGAAAGGAAAGTGAAAGAAAGAAAACACAAAACACGTTGCACGTTTATTTTAATGCATATGAGGTAGTTATTCTGCTTACTGAGCCTTAGCTCATAAGATAATATTTTGTATTGTAGGTAAGATGCCCCAAATATAAATTATTAATGAGTATACGTGGAGCCAACATGACTATACATATGGGGCTGACCTGAAGGGAGTGGAGTTCTGCTATGCTATTTATAAATAAACGAGAAACTTGATTTTATAATTATATTTCATTAAAAGTATTTTGTGAACTTTATAATTTACTTAAAGCTTTAAAAGTATTTCATGAACTTTGTAATTTACATAAGGCTTTTCAATTTATCGGTTGTATACATCTTCATTTATACGTTAAGGTGTAGTAACGCAACAAAAAAATTATTTATAAAAGTATTAAGATTTGTATGTAAGATAAAGTTTTCATTTAGTTGTGAGTATTGTATGGTTTGAAGTTATGAACATTAGTTTATGTATTGTTTAATAAAGTTTTTGTAAATTCAGAATTTCAGTATTGTTATATTCAGGTTAAACTTTGTTTTTACACAATATATATATATGTTAAGAAAGGAGGTCGTTACAAGGATGGTGGTAATCATACTCATCCACTGCTCTCCCTTGGCAGGGTCTGCACTGCCTTCAAAAATTGGAGGTTGCTGCTTCCTAAACCTTTCATAGAGAGGCTCCCATTTATTACCAACCTCAGGCAGCTGCTGGCACCAACACAGGAGGTGCCTCTAATACACAAGCCACTGCAGGAGCTTGTTGTTGTCTCAGGAGGCGAAGTTCTTCTCCCTGTCTCAACACTGTAGCCTGCAGATCGCTAATTAATTGCTGCCAGTTTGCAGAAGTTGACTGTGGAATTTGCCCCTAGTCATTCTCTTAACCCTGATTATTATTATTATTCTGGCCTTGATCACTCTGGCCAGTTGACATATCTGTCTGCCTTGGATTCATTATTATCAACTTAAACCTTGCTGAAACAATAGTCAATACGGCCAGTCAGGTAGTGATAACTAAACCTCTTGCTGCCTTACGGTCCAAGAACAAGCAAATAATTATCATATTCCACAGTCATACAAATATACAAGTAGATATATGTTTATAGCATTTAGCACTTAGCATGTATCACATAATAATTCACAAGCAACAATACTAATAAGTATGTTCCAGCAATTTCAGTGCTATTCAGCACACGGTTGTTGAAGATGCAATATCCAGGGCACAGGTTTAACATGGTGTCTCATGTATACAGGTAAAGCATTTATACTATATTTAAGCAGTTGTACATATAACTACATAAATAGTTACCAACCATGAGTTGAGCTTGTCTTCAGTGGTGAGTGTACATGCCCAGCCAATCTACAGGAACCCTAACCTTGGCACGCTCTGATACCAAGTTGTGACGCCCTAGATACCCCAAGGCCGTTACGGTGAACGTTGAACCGTGAATTTAATTGGCTACCCGAGTTATTTTGTTAAAAACGTGCTTCTAGATGTTGTTAATAGGTTAAGGTGGAAAACCAATCAAAAGGAAATGATATATTTTATTTAAAGCATAAAACTGTTCATGGGCCCATAAAAACATTTACAAGTTATTTACAACTAAAAATGGTCATTATAGTTTCAAATTTACAAACCTGCCGACCTAAGCAGCAAAAATAGGGTAAACCACCTAGTTTCTTTGAGAACTCCTTGGCCGTGGTGGTCAAGCGGCCGCATATGTACACAACACCACTTAAGCTCTCCACTCAAGGCTAGGTGAGCTTTTCATTCCCTTTACCTGCACCACATAGAACCCATGAGCCAAAGCCCAGCAAGAAAACACAATATTGCATGAATATAATATCAACAATGATCATAATAATCATTCAGGACTTTCAGTCAAAAATAGAAGAGTGACAATTGGAAAAGTCACTAAAGTGGGTTCCGTTCCCATTAGCCATGTGACGATAGGGTCACCTGGGCTTTACAAATAAGTGATCCTTTCACTAGCTTATCAAGATAGGTGCTCAATGAACTAGTCACCAATATAACCTACTGCATGACCATAGAGTCACAACCATGGGATTCTACTCCCTAGCCACGTGACAAGCAGTCACCTAGGCCTTTGGCCCTGGCTCTAAGTAACTAGTCTTAGACTAGTCAAGCACTTATAAGTTTCATCGACCTTAGGGTCGGTCCAACATTAATGCTCCTAGAGCCATTCAATGCTGATATCGATTAGAGCTAATCTTTTATCAGCCCTGCGTTCAGGACGCTTATGCCATTTCTTACTCTGAGGTCAGTAATATGCGACCAGCGCCGACCCTGACTAATTAGTGCCATACACAAATAAGCAAGATTTGCTAAGCATTTAATATGCAATCAATGTCCAAATTTAATAACCAACATTCCTGAAGAACAATCATGCATGTCATATACACAGGGTGCAATTTTCTTACCTCTGATTCGAGCGAGAATGAATAAAAGTACGACCCTTGAGAACGATCAACCTTTATGTTCCTTAGCGGTCACCTAATCATAACTAAATATGGGATACTATCAATAAAATGAATAACAAAGGTTCTCAAACCAAGATCTAGCCTCCGGGACATCGAATCCCACCAATCCGGGTAGTAGGAACGACCCCGAGGCCTAACACTGAGTTCCCATGATCAAAACACACAATTGGCCTCAAAACCACCCATGAGTCGCGGTCCTAGGAACTTGAGTCGCAGCCCCTAGCCACACCAGGAGCAAGCACCGCGGCACCCACTACTCAGTGCCGCGGCCCATAGCACCCCCAAACTCCTCCCCCTGCTTCTTCGAGCTTGGGTTGCGGCCCCAACCCAAAAACTTGGCATAACCTTGTTATTCCCCATTTAAAACCTTCTAAAAGCACACCTAAACACATCCAAATCCAAAAATCAAAGCTCCAAAACATCCCAATGATCCAAAATCATCAAATCCCAAGGCTCAAATGAATCAAAAACTCATCGATACACTAAATCCAATTCAGAGCTCAGAAACTCTAAAAAATCAAAACTTAAAACTTAGATTACCTTTGATTGGATTGTTTTCCGTTAAATCCTTCAGTCAAGAAGCTTCTAATCTTTCCTAGGATCACTATGCCTCGATCCTCGCTTGATTCCGACTCCTAGAACTCAAGATTTCTTCTAAATTGCCATGAACGTCACAAAGGTTAACAAGAGAAAGAAAAAAATGTTTTAACATACGGTTTCTTTCTGAAGAACTACTTCAGGCTTAAGTAACCTCAAATAAAACCTAATGCTCGGGGTCCCAAAAACTCACATGGGGACATAATAGTCAAAACTTCCAGAATTTCCTCCTGATCTCAATAACTCCCAATTTTTTTTTTTTGTTTTGATAAATCAGGAAAGTTTCATTACTTCAACCAAAATCAATCAATTACAGATAAAAGACCTCAAACTGGCCTGAACCACAAAGGGAAACTAAACAACAAACAGACCCATTACAACTTCCCAAACCAATCTAAATTTCTTTGACTAAGTTTCTTTGGCATGATATATGTAATTCTAGTTTTTACACTAAATTTTATATTATGTACAATCCTCTCGGGCTAGGTAAGTTTTCCCAGCCAAAAAACCTCATTCCTCACCCTCCAAAGGTGGTAAACCAAAGCTGCAATAGCAGCCGATAAAACCTGCTTTCTAAATTTGCTGACTTTGGCACGATCAATCCAACGAATCACTTTCAACAGCAAAGTTGATTCAGTCTTCCAATACTCCCAATTTATCATTAAATAAACATTCCCATTATCCAATATCCCAATAAATGACCCCGTTATGACAAAACCACTAATTTGCAAAATAAGACTGTCTTATGCCGAATAGATCGAATATATCTCCATAATAATGAGATCTCATCCATAAATCACAATATGCACCAAAATACACAAATATGCCCTCAACGGGCCAAATTATCAAAATACCCTAATAATCAAATGTGGACCCACATGCATGCATTTAACATCATATGATAATATAATTCACATAAACACGCATATAATCATTTAATGGCATAATTAAACAATTATGGCCCTTCCGGCCTACTAATCCATCCATTAAACTGAATTAGGGATTTCGGGGCATTACACAAAAGCTATAAACTATTACCAAAGTCTTAGCGAGATGCAACCCAGGATAGAGATTTAGGATTAGCCTTCTCAGAATCCTCCTTGGCCTTCTCAACATCCTCCTTAGCCTTCTCAGCATTCTCTCAAGTAGCCTCCTCTACCTCCAGCCGAGCTTTCCATGTGGCTAGATACTCGTCCTCAAAAGAGCCTAGGAAACTGGTGTCGAGATCGGCATTGCTGGCCCAGACCCTGTACATGGCCAAGTCTGCCGCCCGATCCTTCCTCTACTTTAACTCTTCAAGGAGACAAACCTTTTCGCCCTCTATTATCTCGAAGGTGGCCTTTTTCTCCACCTCGATCTTGGCATTCAGCTTCTCAAGCTCTTCAACCCTGGAGCTCTTCTCTTTGATCTCGACCTTCACCTTCTCGAACCCAGCCTCCAGCTTTGACCTTGCGGCCTTGAACTCATCTGCAAGCTTGAGCTGAAGATCCTTTGACTCCTGAGCATAGGACATGCTCGCAAGGACCTTGTTGTTTAGCTTGTAATTTAGTTGAGCAACTGCAGTAAGAGCCTAACACACAAACAAATCAAGTTAGAACATACTCTAAGCAAAATTCCAACAAATAGTGAAGTGAGAGAGGTTACCGCAAAGGTGAGCTTGACACTCTTGTCATAGAGGACGTTGGAGTCCTGAGCGTTGACCAAGAACTGCCACTGAGGAGCCTCAAGACCACTAATGCTTTGGCCTACCCAAGACAGGACGTCTGAGCCAAGAGTGGCTCTGTGACTCCCAGCAGCGTTCTCGATGACATACTCATCAACATGAGTAGAAATCGACAACAGGCGCCCCTTAGAGGTCGCTAATTTCTTCGGAACTGGGCCGAACGTTGGAAGGATCCTGATTGCAGGAGGCAAAGGAGGAGCATCTATTGCGGAAGAGTCGACCTGGGAAGTAGGGTCCGCTACCGGGCCTGGAATAGTAGGAGCTAGGGGAGGAGTCACCCCAATCCTTTTAGGGACCTTAGCAGGCCGACCAGATTTTTGTGAGGGTCTCAAGTGCCTGCTCTGCTTGGCCTCCTCACCACTGGCGAGCACGTTCTCGAGGTTAGAATCCATTGTACCTACACAATCAAATCACATTAGAAAACGAGCTTAAAAATCCTAAACTTAGCATAGAACAGACAGTTAAAGGAATTAAAGACAAGTGACAGAGAACCTAACTGGAACTCTTCCCCAAGCTCGTGCTCGGCGACCAAGTAATTCCCCCATCTTCAGAGGAGGCTGGGGGAGTCCCTTCCCTATACGTGGAAGTCAACCTCGAAAGGTCCCTATAGTCATTTGTCCCGTAATGGACGGCTATTCCATTCGAAACCTCATTCAGACTATATGTTGTGTCATACTTCCCTAGACAGCTATCAAACCTATGGACCTTATCGTCTACCCAAGACCATACATAAAAATTGTCCCTATCATTTGGGCATAAGATCAGGGTGTCGGGTTTATGCTTAAGAAGGGAAGGATACCATAAGGCTGAGCTAAGAATGACCTTACCTTTGTCACTCGAGCTCAAGGCCTCATCATTGGCGTTGTTCCCCGAGCATGGACTCCTGCGGCGGCGAGCTGGGGATCGTGCCTTTGAGCTTCGCCTAGGAGGAAGATCGTCAGTTGGGAGAGGCACAAACCCCCACTTGGTATACATCTTGTAGGCCCTATCATTTGTTGATTGTTCATTCTCCAGGAGGCCACAAGCTCAAAGCTTATCTCATGAAGAAGATAAGACAGGGAGCGTCTGCCATATGGGAGTTGGAGCAGAATTTCCTTGTGCTCCTTCATCTCGTCCGTGGGAGTAGGACGGTGATAGTTGGTTGGAGAATTGAATACATTATAAGTGGTTCGAGCCTAAACAAAAGTCGAGCACGAAAAGAAAAAGGATCGTATACTTAGGGATTCGCCTGAACTAGTAATACTTGGAGGGAGCTAGGCCGTCCATCCTCAAGAACGCCAGTTTGAAGTTAGGAGGATGGTTGGGCATGTCCTAAAAAATCTTATTCTCCCTGGGATAGCTCGAGAGGTAGTAGAAGCCATCTCCTCCCTGAGCTCGTGAGGGGTTGCTTTTCAGGCAAAAGAGATACAGAATCTCTCTTGGCGAAGGTCCTTCCAATTCAATTCATGGTAAAGTGACCTCAGGGCTGACAAGACCCTGTATGAGTTGGTCTAGAGCTGGAAGGGCGCAAGCCCAAAAAAATCCAGAAAGTCCTTAAAAAAGGACTTTAAGGGCAATAAGGCCCCTGCCTTCATATGCTTGTGGCTCCAAGCCGAGAGCTTCAGCTTATTGTCAGGACGGTCGTCTCCCGGGGCGTAGCAGCTTCGTTCGTTGGAGGTCGGAGCTCAACACCTTAACGAGCCTGACAATCCTAGGGCATGGCAAGCTAGGATGTTGGTGATGTGTCCCAATGAAGAAACCGAGCTCCAATAATGCTCGGCCTCGAAAAACTCTCCCCTCGAGGTAGGAATGGAAGTCGGCTGTGAGGTGGATGGACGATTTGTTGATTCTTCCATCATTTTGAATTTGAGTTCACCCAGTTTGAAAACGACCGTTACTTTAAGCGTAGGGTCGAGAGGAATTGGTCTGGGCTCGGGGTCCAGGTCTGGATAGATCGCGACCCGAAGTTTTTTCCTCTTTCTTTCTTCGACCTCGTCGATTTTGCATCGAAAGTGAGCTTAAGTATCCTCTTGCTCACACTTCAATTCGTGCTCACGAATCAGCCGCTGATTCCGAGTAAAGGGCAACTCTGGGCTCGGAGTTGTCGATTAATAAGGGATCGCGAGTACCGACCCCCACCATTTTTCCAAATTATGCGACATCTAGCAGGAAAGAAAAAGGTGAGGGCCAGGCACACAAGAAATAAAGGATAAAAATTAAGATGGTTCAAGCTCGAATGCTCGAGACCATGAAATAAGCTCCATCAAAAGAACGAGATCAGAAATCTGAGCTATTGAAAGAGTCGAGCCCGAGCGTGTATTTGACGCGAAAGGGGGAAGACGGATATATTTTCGAGAATCCCGGGTTTTCAGGGAAAAAGTTGGCGGTTACTCAAAAAGGTGATATTTTTGGGAAACGTGCAATTTGAAAATCCTAATTCCAAAAACCTATTTCTTAAGCTACATGAAACCCCCCATTACCAGAGAAACACCATTTTTACACATTTTTACCCTAAATTTTTCAGCTTAAATCTTGATTCTAAACATGCAAAAATTACACAAATAAAGAAAACTTGCGCTGAGCAAGAGCGAGGCCTTATAAATCTGGTAGAAACCAGGAATGCCATTTTTATAAAGGAAACATGTAAAAAGAGAAACAGGTGAAAAAGGATCAGAAACTTACACAATGTGGCTGGTGGATACAGGGAAAGTGACGATCGAAGAAGTGATTGCAGGGAAGCTTTCACGGAGTCGTAGATGCCAAGGGATTTTTGTTTTCTCGGTTTGGAGAACATGCAAGAACAAAACAAATTTTGAGTTCTGGTCTTTTCTTCTCTTTTCTCTGAAAGTACTAAACGCGAAAGTAAGGGGAAGAAGATGACACGAATATATTTATAGGCCCCGAGGAATTTCAAAGGTCGGGCTAATCTGGGCCATTGGCCAGATTTCGCATCCGATCCGACAGTCAGGAACAAATGAAAGGATGACACCATAAAGTTGGTAGGCGAATGGACGTGGGCATGGTACCAAGGCACTCAAGTACACTGATTAATCAACCACTAGCTGACGCGTGTCCACACTCGAGTACAATTGATGGTACAATTTCCAAGAAGAGCAATTCAAAAGTTTCCTTCTCATAGGATTCGAACTGATACTTTTGAGGGGGCAAAATGTTACACCCAGATTTCGAGCATGAGATTGTGATCCCGAAATAAGCATTATCGCCGTATGTCCGTTCTGTCAAAATGTTTTTCCTGTAAGCAGCAACCTCGGAGGAGAAAATGGGGTGTGTAACCTCGAAAATGCTCTAAGCTCGCAAATAGCATGGTGTGACACTCAGATGTATCTCTGAGCTATCCCTTGCCTTCTGGACTGGTTTGAGTTCGAAGTAGGTGAGTTCGCATGTGGTGACATCATCAATGTCTATTTGTTCCGAGCATAGGCAAAGTTAGGCGATGAGCTTGTGATCAACTGGTCTCGGCGAGCTCGATATCAACTGCTAGTCTCGAAGATTTGATGAATCCCGTATCCGAGTTAATCAGTTACATGTGAATATGTTTATTGTTGTACAATCCCAATATTTAAGGGATATCATTTAATCTGTTATCCGATCCTACTTTTCATGGGACTTTTCCGTGTATGTAGGAAATAATGCATTATATTAATTGATTCCCATAATATCTTCCCGGAATATGTGGGAATGAATTCTGTAACCTTCCCTATAAATAGAGAAGGAAGCTCCATTTGTAAGGGACCGATTTCTGATTTGTGGGTAGAAGACTATGAGCAACTATTCTCTGAAAAGTTTCTAGAAAACTCTCAAGTTCTAATAACATAAACTCGTGGACTAGGCAAATTTAATCACATAAAAATCCTCTTGTCTTCGTCTTTGCTTATTTCCTCCAATATTTTCTTGTTTAATTGCTCTCTTATTTAAGTTGACGAGAACGGCGTCAACAATATATAATCTCTTGTTGTCACTTCCAAATTCAAAAACTAGAAACATAAACTCAAACAAATAAATTATTTAATTAAAATAAGATATTTATTTCAAAATTTATATGACAATAATATAAATTTAATAAAAATAATTAATAAATTTTATAAATAACACTAAGCAAACGTGTATATTGCACTTTGCTTGTATATAGTATATAGGATATATATATGTATATATAAAGGTCTAATAAGCATAGCCAGCGTGACACACTAATAAAAACAACATTCAAAGTTACAAGTCAAACGATTAAAGCAAAAGTAAGAAATGTCTGCAGTTGTAAACAAACAAACAAAAATGTTTTTAAGTTTTGCCATTAGTGAAATCTGTATGCGAAACTCAATAAATATATATTTATATTTATATATTCAATCAAACTAAAAAGAATATGACACATATATGTGTATATACACATATAAGCAAACTACCTAAAAATATGTATCAAGCATATATAAATATATATACATATTTATATATATATATATATATATATATATCTAAAAGGGGATAAAAAAAGTTGTGTACATGATTTTACAAAAAAAATAACAGCTTATCGTATTACTCTCACTTATGTCTGCAAAGTCATTTTTGAAACGAAATTTAAATTTAAATTTTAAGATTATTATATTATTTGATAATTACAAAATATAAATAGTCTTAGATTTTATCTCAAATTTTGAATATTAAAATAGTGATATTATCTGATATAGAATTTTAAATTTATTCCTCTCAAATTTCGAAATAATCAATTAAAACAATGGTCAAATAATTTCCTTATATATAAAACAAATTCTTGATAAAACAAAATATATATCTCTTCTATTTAAAAAATGTGTAGATAACTAAAATTATTGGTTTTAACAGTTTTTCATTTTTTAATGTTAACTTTAACGAATTATTTTTATATTTAATAGAATATTTTTATATTTAAAGGTAGTTTGTAAATACTTAAAATAAAATAAATAATTAAAAAATTATAGGATATTTTTTAGATATTTTACAATGATAATTATTTTAAAATAATAAATAATTAAACAAATTAAAATATGATATTTTCAGATATTTTACAATGATAATTATTTTAAAATAATAAATAATTAAACACATTAAAATATGATATTTTTTAGATATTTTACCATGATAATTATTTAAAAATAATAAAATCATATGTTTTATAACTTAAATAAAATTTAATTAAACCTAAACTCACTTATTAGAATAATATCATATTAAACATATAATATAATCTATTGTGAATTAGCAACAAATTGCTTTTAAAAAAAAAATAGCAAGAAACTTAAATTTAAAATTCACGTATAATATTTAATATTACATTAACATATAATATATAATATCTTGTTGTAAGTCTCAAATTCAAAAACTAGAACAAACATAAAATTAAACAAAAATAAATAAATTATTTAATTAAAATAGTATATTTATTTCAAAATTTATATGACATTAATATAAATTTAATAAAAATAATTACTAAATTCTATAAATAAAACTAAATTCTATAAATAATTTTGTCATTTTTGTGACATAAAAATTGTCACAAAAATGACAAAATTCTAAAACCATTTGAAATGGTAAACTTTTAAAACCATGTGAGCTGGTATAAATTTTTTAAATTCTAAATGAGCTCGTTAAATCATCTCAAATGATAAAATCCATTTTAAAAAATGGTATTTCAAAGAGGTCATTTGTCTCAACAAAAACCTCAAAAGAGATCTTTTACCTCAAATTTAAACTTGCACTAATGTAACTTCAAAACCATACAAAATGATCATCTACCGAGATTTCATAAATTTCTAAAAATCTTATGAATTCCTATGAATAGTTATTTACCAAAATTCTTCCACTCATTTTCCAAAATAATTATCTAGGATTATAAGTGACTTGATCCTTCATAAAGATGATATATAAGTAGCTCAGTCAGTCAAATTTACTGAGTGCAGTTACAATTATAATTATTCCTAAATATTTTATCATCATAATTGAAATCAAAAGGTTTTCATTTAAATATAAATTGTAGTAATCAAAAAGGGTATTATTATAATCTTGGATATGTGTCAAATTCAATTTAATAAACTCTTATGCTATAAAATTCACATAGGCATTAATTTTAATATATTAAATTTAAAATTTTTGTGTACCACATAGTACTAACTAACTCAGGCAGAGTATTGGGAATATAGTACTACCATCAAAAGTTACAAAACATATACTTTGTATTTAATCAATACAAATTAGAAAAATGTATGATGTATCCATTACGTACATAAATGCAAATTATTGTACATAACTCAACATGATATCCTATAATCTTTAAAAGATAAATGGTGATTGCATTGATAAAATATAAAAGGTTAACGTATTAACCAGCGATCAACTTTCGTATAAAAAATGCTTGGACCATAAGTAGACATAAACATGTCAAAAATGAGGGAAAACTGGAGCCATATAAACAAGATGACAGGAAGGAATGCTAAAACAATGGCTGAATTTCTAAGCCAAATTTGTTTGCCAACCATGATGAGAAGCGCAACAGAAAATGCTAAAGTCATGCTTGCAAGTGATACGAAAAGTGTGGTAAGGCCTATCATCATTTTTGTGGGTAAGGATTTGAGAAAATCTTCTTCTGCGTAACGCGATGTTAAGATTGCTAGAAACATTAAGACTGAAGCCACAGAAGAAAAGAGTGATATGGCGTCTGATACGATGAAAATGTCGAATAGTTTGCGTCCTAAGAAAATAGGATAACCTGAATCTTGATTATTTCCCCCAGGCACAGTGAATGCTACGGCAAACATTACTGTAAAAACGAGAGCACCAACAACAGTTGAAGAAGAGGCTGTATCTTTCATCCATTCTTCTGCACGTTTCATCAACTCACTGTGGCTTTCTGTAAATAACTCTCGTGGTGTCTTCGATTTATCATTCTTACTTTCCAAACGGTCAGCTGTCATGACTCTCTCTACTTCCTACATTTGCTAATGATCGATGAGCATATATATATATATATATATATATATGTAATGTTATATTTGTGATTATATATACGTACGTACCTTAAACCATTGTAGTTCCCTTTGCATTTGTAAGGCTGCACCTTGAATTTTATTAAGTTGGCTGGGTGGTGCCAATAGTCCCGCCATGTGTAACATATTGTTTCCACTGTTATCGGTCTCAGTAGCCATTGCTTGTTTAGAACCAAAGCCATGTAGGAGAGAAAATATTTTGGGCTGACGAAATTCGATAGCATGCATGAAAATGGTCGACCCCTTTTCATTCTGATGCCATATGAGTTCAGGAACCATTTGCAGCACGCTCACAAAAAACTCCACATTTCCTCTACCCGCTGCTTCATATAGTGCCTCACATAAGGAATCAACCATTTTTGGGTCCAAAGCTTTAATCTCTTTGGATATCAGATCCAGGAGTTCAAAGGAATGGTGGTGGACCTATTTCAAGTCATAAATTCTTCTTATTCCTAGATCAAATAATAATGATGAAGAAAATTTATATATGTAACTTCAGATATAATAATATTAATTTCTGTAGATTAAGCAATAGATTCATAACTTCAGATATAGTATGAATAGGTTTTCAAGACAGTTACCTAAAAGCTTGAGGAGTTTTGAAGCTAGCAGATGCAATATACCTATACGACATTAAATTTATATTATTGTTACTTAGCATATATATACATGTATATATATATATATCAACGTAAATGATGCAAAATACATGAAAGTAATTCACGGTCAACTGAGAAGAATTAAAAAATCAAACCAAACAAATAACAATTAATTAATGTATAAGATTAGAGAAATAGTAATATGTATACGTACCCATATTTTTCTCATTTGTTTGGACATCATCATCTCGAACATCAATAGGAAAAGAGCAGTTGTTATGGTTGACTTGTTTATGTTGTGGATGTCTTTTCCTTTGCTGGGAAAGCTGCCCATGTTTTGGTATGCATATACCTAAATATATATATATATATACATACATGCATCAAAGAATCATAATTAATTAATTACCTAAAAAAACCGTTATATTATAATCATATGTAAGAGGAAAAAAGAGTTGATGTGACTAACAATAGTTATATATCCAGCGTTGCCAAAATGTGAGTTGAGTTCCACTAAGAAATGCAGAGGATGTGCAGGCCAATTCGAAAAGAGGGCATCTGTCCCTATGGTTTGATGCAAAACCCAATCTTGGGCAACGATCCAGCAAATGATAAGCAATGTCTGTACGTACGTATAGTGTTGTTATTCCACTACTATGTATTCTTTGTACCTAATAATAATATATATATATATATATATGTATTCTTTGTTTATGTTGTGGATGATCAATCGATCTCTTACCATATTGTTTCATTCTTATAGCATAGGTTAAGAGACTTGCCCCATTTGTACCTTTCTCTGGTAACAAGTCTTCCAAGGGTGTAACGGGGTAGAGATAGCGAGCCATGCTCTTGTTACCATATGCAAGAGCAAGCACAACGGGAATCATTCCAGTCTCGGTGGGAATACTCACAATTTTAGAGTTCTTTTCTACCATACACTTTGCTATATTTGCTTTTCCATTCATTGTAGCATCAGCAAGAGCTGTGAAGCCATCCAAGATTCCTCTTCGTTCTAATTCTTTTTCTTCCATTAACTCAACTAACACTTCAACAATATGGGCGTGTCCCGCTACGGAAGCAATATGAAGAGCTGACTTGCCAAAATTTAGACTGGTTGCCCTCAATATGCCTGGATTTTTATTATAAATTTTCTTTGCCTCATTCCATTTACCTTCCTGGACTGCGTTGAAGAAACTGTTCTCATTGCTATGGTCTCCTGCCAAATAAATAGTAAAGAATAAGTATTAATTTAGAAATTCTATTAATATAAATTTAAATATTATAAAATATAGTTATTATAATAATAATAATAATAATTAATAATTATATTAGTATAACTTTAAATGTCATAAAATATCATTATTGTAAATATAGCATATAGTATGTATATATAATCTTAATTTTTATTAAAATATTCATCCTTTATATTAAAAAAAACATGCTTAATCTAATTTATAAAAATATATATCTCTTCTATATAATAAGTGTGTAGATATCATAAATTTTTTATTTTAACAGTTTTTTATTTTTTTAATGTTAACTTTAACGGAATATTCTTATATTTAACATAATATTCTTATATTTAATTGTAGTTTGTAAACATTTAAACTTAAATAAAATAAATTAAAAAATTAAAAAATTTAAAATAGAATTTTTTTAAGATATTTTACAATGATAATTATTTTAAAATATTTAATAATTAAACAAATTTAAATATGATATTTTTAAGATATTTTATAATGATAATTATTTAAAAATAATTAATAATTAAACACATTAAAATTTAATATTTTTGAGATATTTTATAATGATAATTATTTAAAAATAATAAAATCATATGTTTTATAACTTAAATAAAATTTAATTAAATTTAAACTCACTTAGTAGAATAATATTATATTAAACATATAGTATAATTTACTGTGAATTAGTAACAAATTGTTTTAAAAAAAAACTAGCCAAAAACTTAAATTTAAAATCCACGTTGAATATTTAATATTACATTAAATATATAATATATAATCTTTTGTTGTCACTCCTAAATAATAAACATAAACTTAAATAAAAATAAATTGATTATTTAATTAAAATAAAATATTTATTTAAAATTTATATGACATTAATATAAATTTAATAAAAATAATTAATAAATTTTATAAATAAAATTAAATAAACAATGATGCATATATATATATATATATATATATATATTGTACGAGAGCATCAATCATATCATTTTCTTTTCTTTATTTTATTGGTCGGGCGCCTGCGAATTGTTTTGTTTTTTGGTGCATGTAGTAGTAATTTGCTTTAGGTTTTTTGTATATTATGAAATTTTATTAGACTTTTTGTAAATTAAAGAAAAGTTTTATATCAATATTACTGTTGCACGCTATATCTTATCCTTCGATTAGTTGTTCAAGACCAATACCTTTAAAGGGTATTTAATAGCCCAACTGATCATAAACAGTCAAAAATTCTTGAAACAAATACAAAACAACTATAAAAGTGAAAATGTCAATCAACATTTTGATCAAATATAGATGCATGTAAAATTGAATAATTACTCTAATTTCTATTATTTTTCTCATTAATTAATAACTTTCAATTTGGTTTTTTATTTTATTTTTTGAGAAATAATCATTTTCTATTTTAACTTTTGATTGCTAGGGGCACAAAATAAGTATGTTGTGTACGCATAATAAAAATTGATAATATCAAGATAATCAAAATAATATAATTATTAATATTAATTATAAAACAACATTGTAAGTAAGAATATTTTTTAATAAAACATATATCAATTCAATTTATAAAAATATTATATATTTTTAAAAATGCCACTACAAGAAATCAGACTTTTCCCGACACATCTCATTGTTTCGCTGGCAATTTTAGTGAAACTCCCTAGTGAAAGTCCACTTTTTTTACGACGATTTTGTTTGCCAGCGAATGTACTTAACTTTTGCCGACGATGTTCACAAAACGCACCGGCAAAGAGTGATTAGATTTTAATAGGAATTTTGCATACACTTTTGGTGGTGAGTGTGTATATCGCCAGGAAAGGTTTACAACTTTTGACAGGAAATGTCTTAACCTCGCTGGGCAAAGTATTGTTTTATGCCAACAAAAGTTTTCCAGTTTGGAATTATTAATTTTTTTTTTAACTTGTACAATTTTTTTTTTTTTAATTAAACTTGCATCGTTCTATATGTTTTGAGTTTGGAAAACGCAGTCAACGGTTTGATTTCTTCCGAATTGTTCCGAGATTAACATATCAACTTACTAATAGTGTTTTCTTAACAATTTGAATTTAAACCGGTTTGATCTGTGTTGATTTGACCATGACATCATAGTTTGTGGTGACATTTGATAATTAAATGTTATTTTATAACTAATCAATGTTTTGATTGTACATATAGTGTTTTAGGATACATATTCTCTAACATTAATAACTGTTCTCATTAACTGTTAGTGCTTAAAGTGTTATGGTATGTGTGTAATGTTGTTAATCGAACTACGAATTAGTAATTTCGTGCAACGTTAGCTAATTATTAGTTAGATAAAACATTGTAAATGGTTTGATTGAGTCATGAGTGTTTAAATATAAATAGTTGAAGTAAGTATCACTGTTCTTCTTGAATGTTAAAAGTTAGAGTGTTCTGATTTCTATTATTTGATCTCGATCTCACAATAATCGTCTGATCAACTCCAGCCTTAAGATTTGATTAGTATTTTTTATCTTAATCAAACATGCAATTGTCTCTCGAAACTTTGAGGTTACAAATATCAGTAAAAAATTGTTAGTGTTGATTATACTTTTGCCAATGGAAACACTTTTACCATCGATATAAAGTGTCGGCAAAAGTCCCACGTACCTCAATTTACACGTGGGACTTTTGCTGACAAGGTAGGTGAAGCTCGTCGGCAAGCGCCCACGTTTAAAATGGGCAAGACATTTGTCAGTGAGCCCCAACACGCAGGCAAAAGGAAAAAGCGTCGGTATAAGGTTAATTAATCAAAACATCATTTTACTTTAGGGTTTCTCGTGTTACCTTTCCCGGTGAGCGAATTGGCTTTTGCCAGCGAGGCAAAACACGCCAGCAAAAGTCATAGCGATATCAGCCCTTGTACCACACCTCCTCCATCACTTTCTTCTTCTTCTTCTTCTTCTTCTTCTTCTTCTGCAACCTGCCACCGCTACCCCTCCGGCCACCGTCCCCCACCAACCATGCCACCACCCAGCCGAGCCCCCCCTCCCCGTACCCCTCCACACCCACAACACCCGAGGGCCTCTCCACACCCACGACACACCCCACTACACCAAACACCCATTACCATAACACATGATTATAATAGTATTTAAAATGAGTTATTGTATATGTGAAAAATTTCGGGCGGCAAAGTAAAATAAAATACCGCCAACCAAAATGACTAAGGGGGTGTTTGGCACCTTAATTAAAAAACTGTTTTTTGTTTTTAAAAGCTAAAAATTGTTTTCTGAAAACAAGTGGGGGTGTTTGGCATTGTTTTCAGAAAACAATTTTTAAAAACAAAGTTACAAAAAACAGAAAATTTTGAGAACAACAAAAAGTTGTTTTCTGTTGTTCTCAATTTTTTTTTCATAACTTTACTTCTTATTTTTCATCATTTTTTCTTTCAAATTATTTTATCTCATTATTTATTACAAACTTTTAAAATATTTTTCTCTTTGTAAATATATTTGTTAATTTTTTTATTTAAGATTTAAAAAAAAATAAAACTAAAAAATTATTTTTAGAAAACATTAACCAAACACCTCTTATTTTTTGAAAACTACAAAAATAGTTTTCTGTTATCATTTTTGAGAACAAAATTTTGAAAGCAAAAAACAGAAAACAATGCCAAACAGGCCCTAAGTTTTTTTTAGTTTCCCGTGTACCCATTTCCCCTTACCCATTTCTTCTTCTTCAATCTTTCTCTTCACGAAGGCTAGTACTAGTAGCTCTCTCGGTCTATCTCTCTCGGTCATTCCCGTAGGCTAGTAGCTCTCTCGGTCTCTCACTCCCCTTCACGAAAGACAAATCCTGAGAAGGGCTTCACCACATTCGAGTCAAGGGTTTCTCTGATTCAAGACGAAATTACTACAGTTGAAATTTCTTGTTTCAATCCGCGAAGAACAACGAAGGAGCTTTACGGTACAGTCTCTGATTCTAATTGTTCATCACTCTAAGTTTTTACTGTAATTTCGTTTTTGGTTTTTTCATCATTGATTTAATTATTCATCAATCATATTTTCTCTTTGTTAATCAATTTATATAAGTTAAACTCATATATATATATATATATATATTCGTTTTTTGGTGTGTTTTCGGATAAGAAAAAATGTTTACATATAAGTTAAACTCATATATATATATATATATAAAGAAAGAGAGAGAAAGAGTGAATATAGGACGTATCTGGACTTGCTTGCTGTTTTAAAGTATATATTACTAAGCTTTAAATAATGCATTAAAGGTGTTTGACAGAATGCTTCAATGAGATATATGAGTAATTGCTTGTAAATGAGTAAATGGGATTCTTGGCCTTGAATCCTTTCTTAATTTGACTTTGTATGCTTCTTAATTTGGCATTGAAATGTGAGATATACGACACTTGTTTTTGTTAAAAATGATGTTTAAATACATGGTTGAGGACACTTGTTTCTTCCATGAAGGGTCTTCTAGTACTGTTATAGCCAACAAAACCCATGAAAATAACAAGTAGCTGCTCTGTCCATAAGTATAATGTCTCCGAATAACCCAACACTATATTTACAACACTGCTCTGTTTACTATTCCCTATGTCTTGTTTGGTCAGTAGATAAAAGGACCCCATATATTTCTTGTTTTGCAATGAAGAGGAGAAAAGTAATTTGTGTGCTGCGGTATGAGAAACTAGTACACAGATAATTACACATATACACACACATACACGCTTTAAGCAGGCATGTAAGTGTGTTTATTCCCCACAATAATTCTGGTGGATGAGTTGGCACCTTGATTATAATATTTTCATTAACCTATAAACTATTTTTCTTTCAAGATAACAAATGAAAGTGGTGGCAAGAACTTTTACTCTATTCTGGGATAGATTTAGTACCAAAACCAATATAAATGTCTGCTTCTATGTTGGTTTTCTGCTAGCATGAACTGAAGTCTTTATAAAGCATATGCAGGGATTTGAAAATTGTTATTTTACATTTGAAATTGCAGACAACCTGCTGGCTGGGTTTGAATATGCGGGGATTTGACTATTTATTTAATGACTTGGTGCAGGATCTAATTAGATTTATTGACGAGAAGAGTGAAAGCAGAGGAACTGGTACACTCTATCATGTGTTTAAATTCTCTCTCCCTCTATTGTTATTATTTATTATTGTACATGCTATTCAGCCTCCTTTATATCCTCCCATTTGTTAATTATTGTTTAATGTTTATTTTCAGCTGAATTGTTTGGTGCTCTAAGGGGTCGTCTAGGTGACAGCAACAAAAATTTAGTCATGGCAACATTGACATGCATTGGCAATGTTGCATGCGCAATGGGTCCAGCTGTTGAGAAAGCAAGCAAGGTTGATTTCTAATTCATGATTGCTAATTTTATGTAGTGTACTCTTTAAATTTGAATGTGAGTGTATTGATTTCTTTCAGGGCATTTTAGCGGATGTTTTGAAATGTTTGGGTGACAATAAAAAGCATATGAGGGAATGCACATTGAATACTTTAGATTCTTGGCTCTCTGCTGTTCATCTTGATAAAATGGTAAGTTTTTTTTTTGCTCTACGCTGTGGAAGCTGTTTAGTTTTTTTGTCTCAGGTGGCATGATTGTATACTTCTTGCAGGTTCCTTACATTGCAGCAGCTTGGACAGATGCAAAACTTGGTACGAAAGGGCCCAAAGATCTTTTTGAGTGGTTTTCAAAACAAGTATCTGGGTTAACTGAATTTCCTGATGCTGTACAGCTACTAAAGCCAGCTTCCTCTGCTCTGACGGTAATTCTGACTTGTCAAAAATAGTGAAATATTCTGTTTACTTGTTTGCATTGCTAGAATATTTCCATGCTAACAATAATGTGCATAGAGATGTAAGAATCATGATGCCAGTTCCCTTTCCATTGTTTCTGGTTATGACTTTATGAAATTTTCATCCAGGATAAATCATCAGATGTTCGTAAAGCAGCAGAGACATGCATTGCTGAAATCTTGAGAGTTTGTACACAAGAAACTGTAAGTGCACTAGTAACTTTTGGTACTATTTTGACTCATTGGTCAGTTAGTGCATGAACACATTGTTTGAATGTATTATTTCAGGTTGAGAAGCTTGTTAGGGATGTTTAGCTTTAGCTCTTGTTCATGACGTTTGAAGCATTATGGTAATTTTCAAGGTAAGGCTGTGGGTACTTGGGTCTCTTGCTTGTATTTTGTTTTGGTGATTTATACCAATAATAATTATTTTTTTCCAGAATCTTTTGAATGGTTTAAAATATTTTTTTGGTTGTTGGGTTGGGAAAAATAGACCATTCTTAAAACCTTATAAATTAAGCTCATTTTAACAGGTTGGTAGGCTTTGATAATGATACCGCTTGTAATTTTTTCTGTTTGGATTTTTTTAAATGCATGTAATGAAATATGAATATAATTTAGTAATGCTATACATGCATGTGATTACCCATTTAACAAAACAGTCCAGCTTGTTTGGAGTTTTATGTTTAGAGCTGATTATGGTGCCTGGGAAGTGGGAAGTATGGGAATAATTTTTGTTCTTCTCCCTCCACCAATTGTGATTATGAGCACATATACCAAATATTTTAGCTGTTGGACGGGTTTAAACTCTGTGCTTAGTAATTCCTTTAATGTTTAAATTTGCAGAAATATTGAATTATTAAATTTGAATTTCTTATGTTCTATTTGATAATTTTTGGCATCTTTAATTATGTGTGGAGAGGTTGAAGCAGCTACAGTTTCTAAATATGCTAAAAATTTAATGTTGGGCAACTGTTTTGTTAGCTGTTATAGTGGAACCATCATCAATTTCATCTGGTGTCTAGATATCATTTTAATAATATATTTCTAAACTACTCCTGTTTCAAGTACTATTATTTTTTATTCTTACAATGTTGTTGACTCTTCTGTCTTCTCTTGGCTTTTATTACATTTTAGTTATCATAATCATTCTCTGAATTAGCTTCAATTCCTAGATGTTCTTCTTATTTGAATTCTTCAATAAAATTTTGTTATTATAAACAAGAAAATGCATAACATAGTTGTACAATTACAACTTATATTGTGACTGATAATAATCTAGAAAGGAGATTATGGAAATATGGAAATATAGAGTCTGGTATAGGAGCAAGCTCTTGAGAAATCTATAGCAAAAACAGGAAGAAATGTAAACAAACTCCTGAAACTAACAGAACCAAAACTAAGCCAGACTCTAATTTAGAGAAGGCAAAACCATTCAAAAGGAAAGATAAGAATTTTAGAAACATATTACTAAATACACTGCCAATTACGAACATTATCTGAGAAGATGTCTTTGAACTCTTTTACTTTGAACACACACATAGTAACCCAAAATCTGATCTTCTCCCACAACACCTCCCCAGATTCTTCTTTATCTTCAAAGATTCTCTTTTATGCAACATTATTCAATTGCTTTAACTTGCAATGCTAACATTAGAAATGTGCCGCCTCAAATCATGTGTTGACGTATCAACTTTTCGTGAGCTTGAGACCTTGGTGAGGTCTGTGAGGGTATTTGTTTGCTTTTACCATTTAGGTCTCTTCTAGCTTTAGGCTTTTTTTTTTTTTGAGAAATAGGCTTTGTTAATATTGCTGCTATTAATGTTAACATATTGTTAATGAAGAGATGATGCAATCATTGTTGCCTTTAAATGTACGAGTGAATGCATCTAAAAATTGATTTCTGACTTGTATTATGCTTTTGATTCTTCTCACAGCATTCAATATTAAAACCTTTCATGCTACATCGAGTTAAAACAGATGTAGTTTCAGAGCTTACCAGGAAAACAGAGATCACAGTGCACTGCAAATTGAGTTCACGACAACAAGCTTTTTATCGAGCTATCAAGAACAAGATATCTCTTTCTGAGTTATTTGACAACAATCGTGGACAACTTAATGACAAAAAACTCCTTAATTTAATGAATATTGTCATTCAGCTAAGGAAGGTAAGCTATGCTTTTCCACCTCCTTTCCTGAAATTAATTTAATTGCTACAATCAATCAAGTGAGGAAGCTAATTTTTATTTATTTTTTACTGTGTGGTGCCAGGTCTATAATCATCCAGAGTTATTCGAAAGGAGTGAGGAAAGCACATATCTTTACTTTGGTGAGATTCCCATCGCCCTTTTACCTGCCCCCTTTGGGGAATTGGAGGATGTACACTACTCAGGAGGTCGCAATCCTATAATATTCAAGGTTCTTTTTATAGCTGCTTTCTTTTAATATACATAACTATGTAAAATCTCTTGTATTGTTATTATTCTTTTCAAATAAGCTCCATCCCTCACATGTCCTCACCCATCTCCCCTGTATGTAGTTTAACATAAAATAAAATAAAAATGAAAATGAATAGCATTGTAGAACTTATTTCCATATCACCTTACATCCATGTCACGTTTCCACTACTTTTTGGTTGCTGGTTTTTTACAAGTCTTGAGGAAGGCTGGGAAACACATTATTAGTTCCCACAGAAGGCTGAACTTATTTTTTCTTTTTTAGATTTTACCAAACTTGGTTACTTTTAATCCGAATTAGGAAAATAAGATGCAACTGTGATCCTTCTTTTTAATTATTTATTAAAATTGGTGTTTTTCTTAGTTTCTTCCTCTTTACTATGAAGGATTCTGGAAGCTCCTATTCAATTCCTTGTACAAAAGTTTAGAATTTGCAACGTGCTTCTTATAAAAATTGCATGTATAGTTGTGGTGGTTATGGAACTAATGGCTATTGAAGACTTGGAAAGCATATTTTATGTATCTTTAAAACTTATTGTTCATCATTGTGACTACATTAGTATTATTTAATTTAATCTGTGTTGCTTCTGCTACCAATGATTTAGTCAGAGCATAGACTAGTATTATTTAATCTGTGTTAATTCTGCTATTAATGGCTTACTCAGAATTCAGTATGCAGGTTGTTCCATGCATGTATGTTTGCCTTTCTTTTCATTAAACTTGTTCATTAAATTTGACCATGGATTACTTTATATATCATTGCTATAAGACCAGACCAGTGACTATATTCTTAGAAAATTCATAACATATATATATATTAATAATTATCTATAAATTCCCTATGTTTTGTATTTTTTTAATCATAAATAAAAATAAATGAATAATTAATAATGATTCTTAGAGACAGTGTTTTATGTGTTTCTCTTAGAGACAGTGTTTTATGTGTTTGGTTTTAATGGTATTAATAGAGTAGAATTTTGATTCTCTTTACTCACTCTTCCATATTTAATACCGTATCATTGTTACTGAAGAATGCTTCATTGTTTATATGATGTATTTGATTGACTTCTGTTAAAAAGTTTTCTTTTAGTGGTCGGTCTGGTAGTTACCATGTGAATTATTTGTGATAGCATATATATCCTTCTTTGTGGTTATAGATTGGAAACAGAGGAATTGTAGCTGTTGGAGAGAATTGCAAGTCCCTGACAGATCTTAGCCTCCGATTTTGTGATAGGTGAATTCTTCTTTTCATTGTTTATAGAATTACAAACATTTGAGTATGAATTACACTTTGATTTCTGTCTTCACTCGCATATTAATTATTAGGGTCGGGGACGAGGCACTTGTTTCCATTGGTAAGTGTAACTCCCTACAGTATCTAAACGTTAGTGGCTGTCATCAAATTGGTGATGCTGGAATAATGGCCATTCCAAGAGGTTGTCCTCAACTTACCTACCTAGACGTGAGTGTTCTCCAGGTGTGTTCTCCTACTTAATAACCACCAATTACCACCACTTGATTATATGTACACATAGACCCACTACTTTAGTGCAGGTTTGTCTTGCTCACTGTGGTAGAGCATAATTTTTCTGTGTAATAATGCTTATTACCATCATTTGTAATCTCGTTAAAATAAACTTTTATGATAACTCATTGATACCAAAGTATGTCTAGGTTGACTTTGCTCTGTTTTCTTGTATATTTTAGGGGCTATCAAAATTTTTAAAGTTTCTATGTTTTCTAAGCTTAGTTTTGATCCAATTCATACCAGCCATCTAGGGGACTCGGGAACAAAATTAATCAATAAAAGAAGTTATAAAATCAGCTTACACGTTAAAATGAGTTCATTGTGCCCTGTTTCATTGTGTATAGCAAAGGACATGGTTTAAAAAGTTAACATGTGTTGTTAAACATGCTTTTATCTGTTATCTACCTGTTTGGTTCTTTTACTGTAAAGTTATTAGATAATTCTTAGTCCTTACCTGTTTCGTTTCCTTTTTTTTTTTATGGTTTTTCTTTTCTTTCATGATCCGGTTCTGAATTTTGATGGTTTCTCTGATTCCTCTTCTGCTCCGCCGCAAGAGCTACTCCGATTGTCCCTCAGGCGTGGACTAAGGCTCGACGACTATCAAATAAAAAACATGCTGATTGCTGACGCATTTAAAAGGTCTCTTTATAGTTAGTTGTGACATAAACAAAGGTCACGTTGGTGCTTCTTCATTCCTGCTGTTGGGCTGCACTTATTTGGTTTTCAAATTGTTGCATTGCATTGCATTGCGTCCAATATTTTTGAACTTGTTTGAGAACATTTACTTTATTTTTATAGCTAAAAAAATTCGTCACCAGGATCTAGAGAGTCCTTTTGATACAAGCCTATTAGACTACTAACTTTGAACTTTTATTTATTTTGATTTATTGTAGATTGGATGTAGTAGAGCAAAGTGGAGAGGTTACACGATCTGTCTCTGGCCCAGTACTTCCAAGGTATTAGAGGCTCAGCTTGATAGGAGCATCATCTAGATCTTGTAAATATGTTCTCAACACTCTCATGCTGGTAAGTTTGGTTTATGTTGTTGTTGAATGTCTTAATGTTAACACTGTACTCTGTTTTTCCATTTTTTTTATATACCTTACTATAAACCTAACTAGTTGATGTAAAATTCTAATTGATTTTTAGACATTTCAAAGCCATCGAGATATTGATGCAAAGAATGGAAACTGCGAAGCCATCGAGATATTGATGCAAAGAATGGAAGAATGTATTTCACTAATTTTTGTATACATTTCTTGTTTTGTATTTGGTGATAAAGGAATCTGAATTGGGCATAAATTATGTTGTAATATGATTTCTTTAAGCCTAGACTAGTAGACTAAATATTGTAATTACATTTGAGTAATTAATAAAAATCTATTTATGTTACTTTATTTGGCTTCAATTTTCATATTTGTTTTCCTAGTTTTGTGTAAGTAAAAAAAAAATTATGTTTCTCTAAGCTAATATAACATGTGTTATACTAAAGTGTAGTATAACATAAAAAATGTGTTATAGTAAAGTGTAGTATAACACAAAAAAAGTGTTATACTAAAGTGTAGTATAACACAAAAAAAGTGTTATTATAGTATCGACTATAAATAACATAATTCAACACTTATCTATATATTAAAATAACACAGAAATTGTGTTATCGTTGACAGTACAATAACACATCTATATAACACTGATAAAGTGTTATGTAAAGTACCCTGACCTACGATAACATAGTCTGTCTTAACACATCAGAAAGTGTTATCGTAGGTTTTGATAACACATTTTTGGTGTTATTAAAAGCATTTTTTCTTGTAGTGCCCCCATCGTGCCCTCCACCCCCCCCCCCCCCCCCCCACACCCACGACATCCCCCACCTGAGCCACCCCACACCCACCACCAGTGCGGCGACGACCCCATCGTGTCTCCCACCACCACCAGTCCACGATTTCAATTTTCACAGAAAGGTTATTTTTCATTTTATTGTTTAATATTTTTAATTTTTGTGTAAATTTCTAACACATTCTATTTTTGTGTCCAAGGTCCTCTACTGTTATTGTGAGTCCATTGCTCTGCTGCCATAGTCGCCGCTTTGCTGTGAAATCAGTTAAAAAGTATGTGTTTTATGTAATTAATGTATATATTATTTTGTATATTTGTTAGAAAATTTTAATTATGTGTTAGCCATTTTTATATATGTTTGAGTTTTTTAAATTTAGAATAGAAAAAAATTTAAAAAATAAAAGTCAATATTTTCCCCGACCAGACTTTTGTCACGTGGCTAAATAACCCTCGGAAAAACCGCAGTTCGCCGAAAAAAGATAGTCCCACGATTTCATGGGACAGCCTTTTGCCGGCGAGATGTTTTTGTGCCAGTGACTTATTTTCGTCGCCAAAATCACCATTTCCAGCATAATATGAATGTCACTGATAAAAGATGGTGCAACGACCACTCTTTGATGTTCCCTTTCACTGACGCAAAAGCGCATCGGAAAAAGTAAAACGACTTTTGCCGACGAAATATCCAATTTTTGCCAGCGGGTTGCAAAACCTCATTAATTTCTTGTAGTGTGCCATGCAACTATTTTTTTTTCTCATGTCATGTTTGTTATTGTCATAAATTAAATGTCTAAATATTTTACGAATGATTCACCATTTATTTTATATTTTTTTATGTATTTTCAAAGAAAAAAAATAGCATTTAGAGACCTAATGATACGATTTGAAAAGGTTAAGGACCTAATTGATACAAAATCAACTTTTAGAATTTAAGTGTTACAAAGTGTAAAGACACTACTACAAAATACCATTTACGGGTCACCTTTTTAAGACACGTACATAAATGTAACTCCTAAAAAATGTCTCTGAAGTTTTTAAAACTCTCATTAAGAGTCTTTAAAAAACATATTTTAGGACTCATAATGAGTGTCCTAAAAATATATGTGAGTCCTAAAATACCTAAATAGAAAATTTAAGAATGGTGACTTTCAAGGGCTCTCACTTTGAGTGTCCTAAAAAAGTATTAAGGCTCTCAAAGTACGCCCTAAAAACATTTGAGTAAAAATTGATAATATTTCTAGTCATTTTCGAATTGGGGGTTTTAGAGCTAGGGATTCATCACTTTCAGCACACAAAGAAAAGAGAAGAGAGAATGAAGGGTCTCGGCTGGGTTTGAAACCGAGAGGCGACGGCAGGCGACGACGGCGACGACAGGCAATCTTAGCCACCACACACGTACAAGTTGATTTTTTTTATTTCTGTTACATGGCTTTGAAAGCTTATATGTTTTTTATATGTGATGATCTTGAAATTAATTAGAATTCACATTTCTATCTTTACATAATTCAATTTATATTATAAATGCATTATCTGTTTTTGTTTTAGTTATTTCTTTCTTTTTACTTGGACTGAGCATTGTTACTATGTTGGATGAACAATGCTCTATCTTTTCGGTTTCTTGGTAGAATTGTATAACACTCACATATATGAGTTTATTCTATTTTAAGTTGTGAAATGTATCGCAGTTGAAATATTTTTAGAGTACCTATTCTCTCTTTTTATTGGCATGATTTCCACAAATTATATGATTGTGATTGAACTGCATGAAAATGAAACAGAATGGCCATTTAGGCTTTTGGAAAATAACTAAATTTGTCAGCATTGATGGAGCAAATTGCTTTTTATTCATTGTTTCCTACTTGCTTGATTGTTCACAAGAATTATCATATTTATTTTATGTGCCTTGATTCATGATCATATGCATGTTATTAAAATGAGATGTTTAATTCGGTTTGTGCATATTTATAATTCCTTGGCACACCATCTGTTTGATAGAAGTTCTGAGTTAAAGTCTTTTTCTTTTTATCTTGTCATTCTTTCATTCTTGACAAAGCTAATATATATTCGGTTATAATGCATATTTTATATAAGCTAATTGATAAAACCACAATTGCTAGCCTCCTGCAATAGTAGAGTAGTGTAAGGGCCTGAGTAGTATTTAAAAGTTGTGCTTGTTTTTCACAAGTTATATGTTGAGGAGCTTTCTCTTCGTAAACTTGTATCCTGACTTATTACCCTTCAATACTAAGATTTTTTTAATTTATGCTGCATGGCTTTGAAAGCTTATAGGTTAAGGAAACATAAATATCATGTGTAAATTATTCCTTGTGCAAGCAACTCTATGTATGGGTACTGGGTGTGGGTGTCATTAACTCTGTTTTTATTACTCCCTGCTTGTTTGGCTTTTGGGTGTTAATTTGTAGTTTCCCTATGTTGGCTTATGCATTTGCATCTATGTTTGTTGGATTGGCATTGATTCTATGGAAGATGGGAATCTTTGGATGGGTCAAGCACTTGTTGCCGTGGTTGGCCTATCCTGTTTGGGTAATACTAATTTCTTTTGTCATTTGGGCCTATGAAAACATGTTGGCCTACTGTTACATGTTTATATATACCTACATATATATATATATATATACTAGGTATAAAATACATGCAATGCACGTTATATTTCGGTGAAGCAAAATATAAAACACGATGCCTCCATTTGGTGCCTTGTTATGTGCACGTACAAGGCACGTGCTATAGCATTATAAAATCATCATCATTATAAAATTATCATAATCAAATAAAAAATACTTAAATTATTAAAATATTTTTCTAATTTAAATAATAATTTTTACACAAAAATATTGGGAACTAAATTCATAAAATTAAAAATTAAAAAAAAAAGTCATAAAATAAGTTATTTTGAAAAAAGTCATAATTTTGTAAACTTGTTAAAAAAACCCATAAAAGATGTAATTTATCAAACAAAAATTACAAGCTCAAGCCCACATTCTATCTAAATCATATTTTAGATCCTAATAAAATAAAATTTCAGATCTCAATCGTCATCCCCAATTCAATTATGAAGGATTAATGATGACTTATAATTTGAGGCATTTTTTGTGTGTTTGAATACGTTTGGGTCTCTTTTTTTTTATCTTTTGGTTATATTCTTCTCTGTATCAGTATTTCTCTACAAACCAAATTGAGATATAAAAAATGGAATCTTTTGGATTGAAAATGGTGAAAAGTACTTTAGAATGGGTGACACAAGCTCTGGATGATCCTTCTGCTGGAGCTGTTGTTTTTGGAGTTCATATTGGCGGTACTCCACCTTCTCAAATTTAGATTCTGTAAATTTTTTCTTATGTTTTTTCTTCCCGGTATTTGATCTTATTATATTTTTTGTTTGTTTGTTTTTAGGTCATTATTTTTTGGAAGGTCTTCTGTTCATGGTGATCATTTTCTTGTTATCCCAGAAAAGTTATAAACTTCCTAAACGACCTTTGACAGATAAGGTACTTGTTCTAAAAGTCAGATTCTTATTATATGCATCTATGTGTACAGATACATACATATATATATAATATTTATATAAGAAAATATTTATGTATTTGTAATGTGTTACTCAAAAGGTTGTGTACTCTTGAAAGGATGTGTACTTCTGAAGTGTTGTATTGTTTAATTTTTTTAACATTAATTATGTGATTGTGTAAAGAACCAATTATTGTATTTTTTGGGAATAGAAGCAATTATTCAGTTTGGATGACTTATCTAAATTTAACTTTTTTTTTAGCATATTCTGTTAAAGTCGTACCAAATTCTGTTAAACCATACCAAAATCCGTTAAATACCAAACACCGTTAGATAGTCATTTATATAATAGGTAAGATATATATATTAATCTAAAAATTAATTCTTTTGTAGAAAATATTATATATAAATATATAATTGACCCCAATGTATCAAGTCTTCTTCAATTTGTGTTTCATGCTAATTACAATATAGAAATAGAAGCAAATTTTTTATTCATGCAAGTAAATTATCTTTTCTCCAATCTACATGATTTTGTGATCTTTTACATGTATGGGCTTTCAATTATTTAATTGCTTATGCAATTTTTTTTTTTATCATGACTGGGAAAACTTTATCATGAAATAATCTATTATGTAGTATCAAAAGAAACTCGTTTCTTTAGTTTTGTTTTGTGCCATTGGATCTAATTGTTTAGTTTCAAAAACAACATCCTGATTGCTTTAACTGTCATGCCTGAAATGTATCATAACAAAATGGTAATGTCATAAATAATGTCTTCTACTTATATGACTGAATAGCTTCTTTTAACTTTTTTTTTTTATCACAATTCATTGTTTTTGGTTTGATTTTATTGAGCTTCTGTTTAGAATACAACCTTATATGCTCATTTTCAAGCTTCTTAATAAATCGGAAAATGTATTCAAAGTTTCCAATATTTGGGTTGCCAATGAGGCACATGTGAACTTTGTACAATAAAGAATGACATCTTTACTAATGGAAATTGATTCTCTATTTTATTTGTCTTTCTTTTACTTTTGAAGATAAATTTACACAAGAGAGTGTTGTTGAATAACTAATAGGCTAGTATATTTGTCATGGTTCCATTTCATTGTGAAAATATTGTTGGATATCTGTATCTATCCTTTCTCTAAATTTGTGAATGACTGTAGAGGTTTGCCATGTCAAGCCCAACACTTTTATTTAATCTTGAACTTAAGACAAATTACGGTAATCTTTAAAAAGGTATCGAGTGACTCTTATTTCTTTTATTGTTATTTGTTCTTACTTGCATCAATTTGCATTACTCTCATGAATATCAATTTGATGTATCATGTTGGCTTCTTTATTAAAATTTATTGTGCTGCACTATTTGATGCACTTATAGATTTTTGGTGCTTTTCTTGCTTAGTGCTGCCCCATAAATGTGTTAGATGAAGACTACATAATGAGCTGTAATGAGAAAGGAATTATCCTGAGTATTTTGCTTGTTATGCATTCTTTTGTTTACTTAGATATTAAGAAACAACTATTATTAGAATAATTGGGAATGGAAACTATAGATTTTTCTTCATATATATAGTGCTCCATCATTTCTTTCTTTCTATTATTATTTCAGTATGAAGTATTATTCTTAGGATTCAAAAGGGTGAAATAAAAATATCACTTAATTACATTATGATTTTAGATTGGTGATTGATGATATATATGATTGTTGTACTATATAGTAAATTTAGTTTACTCATCTTTCCTTGAATGCTGATATGCGTGGTCATTATATCCATCTGTGCTTAACAGAGGGATCATTATGTCAGTACATTTGTTTTTTTTATTTTTTTTATTTATGAAGTTGGAATGGTCTATTTCTTTCTTTGGTTATTTATGTTGATATTAAGAGTTTGCTTTGGTTATTTGGCTTTATGAATTTCACAGCAGAGAGGTTTGTGGGTTCACGGTATAGCAGGTTTTTTTTTTATTTCTTTGATAAATAAATACTTTATCTTATATAAATATATATGTATGTTATTTACTTTTTTATTATTATTATTCTGTATTTAATATGGCAGTATAGGGTCCAAAAAATTTTTTTGGCCGTTTTTTAGTATTTTCTTTTCAAATTTATTTTAATACATTTTGGACACTCAAAATGATATATTTTTTAAATCAAAATGAAAATTGTAACAATTGTGCGTAAACTTATTTATTTACACTACAATAAAAATCTAGTTATAATTTTTCATGTTCGATGTATTATAATGTGATTTTTCATGCTTCAGGAATGATTTTAGAAAGAAATTCATGGCAGTCAATCCTTACTTTGGAAATACAGCGACGAGGGTGAGTATAAGGACAAGAAGAATAAATATATGTTGTTTGACAATAATTTTAGTGTTTTATTATATTTGTAATTTTTATTAGAGTAAATAATTATTGTTTGAATGGTTAATTATTTACTTTGTAAATCTAGTTATATACTTTTTAAGGTCAAGACGATTATACTTTTAATAAATTTTGTTATTTTAATTTATAAATTTTTAGATTAATTTGTATATAAATGTTTCATTTAAATCATAATTTTTAATTTAAAATAACAATAAATAAATTTTTTTAAAATTAAAAATATAACTTTTAAGGGCACCCAAAGAGAGTCCTAAAATCCTTACTTAAAGGCACTCAACAAGATCTTTTAGGACTTGCGGACATTTTTTTAGGATTCGCGTAAGGCACTCAGCAAGATCTTTTAGGACTCGCGGACATTCTTGCGAGTCCTAAAAACTTTACTTAAAGGCACTCAGCAAGATCTTTTAGGACTCGCGGCCATTCTTTTAGGACTCACAATGCGAGTTCTAAAAACCTTAGTTTTTAAGGTTCTCAAATAGAGGACTCGCGGTTTTTAAGACTCGCAATGCTAGTCCTATAAAGCATTTTTTGTAGTAGTGAGAATAGGGACCGCAACTCAAAAAACCCCCCATAAATTAATATATATATATATATTCACAATTATTAATTAGGTACCATCTTCTAGCAGTGTATTTCGAAGAGGTCTTGGCTTCAAGTGTGATCCCAGACCCACTATTTTCTTTTTGCTTATGTATAAGTTCTGCATCCCAACAATGAAATATATAAAAAATTATATAGTGACAATTAAACAAAAAAAAAATTCGCTCAAACAAACTCCATATATATAAATATATTTTTTCTCATTATTGAATTGTATTACTTAAGTAGTCTTTCACTTCTTTTGATAAGTACTTTATTTGTTTGTTTTTTTTTAATACACTAGTGGCAAAGCATATCCAAGGGATGTGCCAACTTCTTGAAATTTTAATTAATCCTTATTGAAGGAATTTTGGATTTTTTTTCATTTTAATTAATCAGCTAATTACATATTATACTACTAATCATGCCAACTACTTCAAAGAATAAACCAACTACTCATATTCATATTCATTATTATAAATTTTTGTAATAGGTAAAGGACATCTCGCTAAGATCGATCAACACCTCGGTGAAAGCAAAATTATTAATGATTTAGATAGAAATCTAAGACAACTGCCATCTCTATTTATTAGAGGCCCTCTATATATAAATTTATATATATTCTAACATTTACATCTTCGGCTTCCCAAACGGCAAGATAACATATAATAGCGAGGGATTTATTTGTAGAAATAATGGAAAGGAAAAAAAAAGCTATAGATATATATTGATGGAATTTTATTTAACAGATACACAAGATATAAATATAGTACAACACTTAAACATGTCAAATTGTGAATGAAATGGAAAGAAAAGCTCATCTGATGTTATTAGGACAGTAAAATCATATATATATATATATATTTAATTAACTAAGAATAAAAATGTTGCTGCAAAAAAAACTAAGAATAAAAATGAAATGAATTTTGCAGTCGTAGTGTGTATGAATTTTTTCGCCGACGGTGTATGATATAGTTGACGATGAGATAAACAGTGATTATGGCATGGGAAGAAAAAGCAAATTAGATCAACACAACTTCTTCTTGAGTTAAGTGTTTCATATAGAATGATAAGGTACGTACCTTGCCCCTGTTGGATGTGCAGCTGGTACTACTACTACTGCTGCTCATCATTTCACCACTCTTTGATCTTCTTCTGATTCCCACTTAAACTTGCCCAATTCGATCTGTTGATTTGAAACCTTGCTTGGCACTTGGCAGCCGAACCTTAACAAAATAAATAAATAAAAGTTGAATTGACCTTGCTCAGCATGTTCACACACTACTAGCTAGCTAGGTTTACAGCTGTCCCTCCCATCATTTTAAAAAATTAAGAGAATTAAACAGCAATATAAAAGTGACCAGACCTAGAGGTGATAACTGTATAAATATAAATATATATATATATATATATTTAAATTGATCCATGTGAGGAAAGAGTTAAATAAATAATAATAAGAGAATTTCTATCATCTAACGTTTTGACTAAAAAAAAACAGTGACAACCCAACTTGCAATATATTATATGTAGCACATGTTTTGGATTGTATTGCATGGAAGTTTCCCAACCAACTAAACTCAATGCTCATTTAGGTGAATAAAAAAATTATTAAGAGCAGGTCAATTAATTTGCCAGGAGGATATAAAAATAGGGAAATTCTCTTACAGGAGTTTCACTTTAAGCCCTACCGGTAGGGCTCTCAGTGTGAAAGTTATTGAAAGAAAAACAAAGAAGAAGAGAATTGTGAAATGAATTGTGCAAAATGAGCTCCTATCCTTTACTGAGATAGACAGAGCTATTTATATTGATAACATCAGAGAACTTTACAAACTAGACAACTAACAGAAACCATTACAATCAATAACAGAAAAAAGAAGCAAACAAATATTCTGTTAGACTAGTCAACTAACCAAACAACTAATTAGTTCTAACACCCCCCTCAAGTTACACACAGGTACACTTAGTGTTAACTTGTTTCTCAGAAACTCAAATTGAGAAATGGATAAAGGTTTGGTTAAAATATCGGCAACTTGGTGCTCAGAGGAGATATGACGTATCTCTAACTAATTGTCAAGCACACGATCTCTTACAAAATGGAGATCAATTTCAATGTGCTTTGTTCGTGCATGGAACACAGGATTTGAGGCAAAAGATACTGCTCCAATATTGTCACTCCAGAGAATAGGACAAGTAGAAAGTGGCAGGCCAATTTCTTTGAATAGAGATTGTAGCCAAATTAACTCAGATGTGGCTAAAGCAATGGACCTGTATTCAAATTCTGTACTTGAACGAGCAACAACATTCTGTTTTCGAGAACACCAAGTAATTAGATTTCCACCTAAGTAGACACAATACCCAGAAGTGGAACGCCTGTCATCTATTGAGCTTGCCCAGTCGGCATCCGAGAAAGCCATAAGATCAAGTTTTTGAGCGGAAGTGAAGTGAAGACCAAGTTGAGAAGTACCAGCCAAGAATCGTAGAATTCTTTTGCAGGTAGACCAATGGTCAGTAGTGGGGGCTTTGAGAAACTGTGATAGCTTGTTGACAGCAAATGATATGTCAGGTCGGGTCATTATGAGATACTGTAAGGCACCTATGATACTCCTGTAGATGGAAGGATCTGCCATGGCAGTTCCAACTGAGAGTGAAAGTTTAACACCTTGAGCCATAGGTGTTGGAGTTGGAGAGGCAGCTGACATATTAGATTTAGCTAATAAATCTTTAATATACTTGGTTTGAGTTAAGTATATGCCACTGTTATCTCTATAAACTTCAAAACCAAGAAAGTAATTTACAGGGCCAAGATCTTTTAAGGCAAACTGAAAATGTAAATCAGCGACCACCTTATGTAATTGAGCTAAATCTTCACCTGTGATGAGTATATCATCAACATATACAACGAGCAAAAGAAGTTTACCACTATTTTTGGTGAAGAAGAGAGATGTGTCTGACTTTGAGTTTTGAAATCCCCACTGCAAGAGAGATTGTTTGAGCTTGTTGAACCATGCCCTGGGTGCCTGTTTAAGCCCATATAGAGTCTTGTGTAACTTACAAACATAAGATGGGTAGTTTGTACTTTGAAAACCTTCTGGCTGAGTCATGTAAACAGTTTCATCTAACTCACCATTAAGGAAGGTATTATTGATGTCAATCTGCCATATATTCCAGTTAAAGCAAGCAGCTAGAGTGAATATTACCCTTATAGTGGAAGGCTTGACAACGGGACTGTATGTCTCAAAATAGTCGAGGCCAGGCGTTTGTTGAAAGCCTTTTGCAACTAACCTTGCTTTGTATTTGTCCATAGTGCCATCAGATTTATGCTTGATGCGAAACACCCACTTGTTAGCAACAACATTCACGTCAGAGGAGTAGGGAACTAGAGACCACGTTTGATTTCTGACCAAAGCAGCATATTCATCACACATAGCTTGAGTCCATAAAGGATCTTTCAGAGCTTCTATTGCTGATCTCAGTTCCATGTACAGAGCTATAGATTCAACCACAAGAGCTTTGGGTTTATAAATGCCATTTTTGGATCGGGTGGTCATGGAGTGAGTGTTTGGAGGTGGGTTTGGGGCTGGTATATCTATGGGAAGTTCTGTGATGGGAACAAGGGTGGGTGCAAGTTGTGGTTCATGCATTTGGGTTGGGCTTTGTGGAGGAGAGGAATGAGCAGGTGAGCTAAAGATTGATGGACTAGGCTTAGTTGACATAGGACTTAGGTGTGAGGTTTCAGACGTATGGGAAAAGATATTGGAAGGCTTCTGTGGTGGTATGGGTATGGGTATGGGATAAGGGTTAGTATTGGAATTAGTGGTTGAGTTTACCTTAGGAGTTGTGAATAAAGTCTGATATGGTAAACAACTTTCATCAAAGGTTACTGTTCTTGCCACATAGACTCTGCCACTTGGATGTAGACATCTATAGCCTTTGTGAGATGGGCTATAGCCAATGAAGATGCATTGTGATGTTCTAAAAGAAACCTTATGAGATTGATATGGCCGAAGGAGTTGATAACAGGCAAATCCAAGAACCTTGAAAAACTTGTAATCTGGTTTTTGATGGTAAAGAACTTCATATGGAGACTTATACTGTAACAGTGGAGTTGGAAGTCTGTTGATAGTATATGATGCTGAAACAAAGGCATCCCACCAAAAAGTTAGAGGTAAATCAGCTTAAGCTAAAAGTGTTAGACCCATGTCAACTACATGCCGATGTTTTCTTTCAGCCGCCCCTGTTGTTGGTGTGTGTGTGGACAAGGATGTCGAAAAACCACCCCAAGTTGTTGCAAAAGAGTTTTTAATGGCCTGTATTCACCTCCCCAATCAGTTTGCATACTTTTGATTTTTGTGTGAAATTGTCTTTCAACATAAGAATTGAATTGTTTGAAGACATTGTAAACTTCAGATTTAGTAGCAAAAGGAAAAATCCAAGTGTATTTGGAGAAATCATCTATGAAACTGATATAGTATTTATATCCATCCCGGGAAGTATAAAAGGATGGCCCCCATACATCAGAGTGCACTAACTCAAACACTGAACTTGTTTTTGGTACAGACCTCTTAAAAGACATACTATGAAATTTGCCATATTGACAAGGCTGACAAAAAGGTATATCAGTACATTTGGGAGGTGAAGTAAAAGTTGAAACAACATGTTTGAGAATATGTTGGGAGAGGTGTCCCAGTCGGTAGTGCCATAGATGGGCATCTTTATTGACTTTTGAGGCAATTGTAGTAGTAGTTGTACACCCTCATTTTCCCACGGGCTGATTAGCAAGCTAAGTTGCGGCCTAACTGTGGTTATCTCGTGGACATCCCCCGCAACCGGAGCTGCGCCGTAATATCGCACCTCCTTAGCTCGAGGTAATCTAAGGGTTCGCCTTTGGTAACTTAAAGACAGAGTCCGGGCTCCGACGACCGAAGGTCGGGTCAAGCATCCAGCCCGTAGTACGAGCTAGGGTTGAAGGCTGTGACCCTTTATAAAGTTAGCCACGCAAGGTAAATGTGCATATATCAGGCATCACGTGTCTGATATATCCCTGACTTCTCGGACACACAGCAGGAACGTGCATATTCAGACATCCTCAACTAGCTTGAGTCGTACGGCCCATTATCCCCTTACCTATTGATTGGACCATACTTATGTGTCAGGTTTAGGAATTAATCATGAATGTCACAGAGTTGACATGATAGGTAAGAAGGTCACGGGATGACCTTCTTACCAACTCCCAGGTGCCTTCTCCTATAAATATGGAGACCTTGGGAGTTAATAAGGGTTAGATTCTCTCTTGTAAGAAATACCCTATAATTGTATCCCCTGAATATAGCAATAATATCGACTAGTGGAGTAGAAGGATTTTAACCTTTGAACCACTTAAAAAACGTGTCTCGAGTAGCCATTTCATTTTCCTAAGATCATATATCTGTTTCGGTTCAACTTTAGCACTAATCCTTTTCTCTTTTTTTCTTAATTTCCTGTTGGCGAAGAACCGCGTCAATAGTTTGGTGCTTTCATTGAGAGCAAGTCCGATTAGTGCTATTGCAAACATCCAACTATGGTGACTACTCGGTCCAGGCATGGTAACGAGACAGAACAACATGATGGGCAGGAGGCTCATCATACTACCATCCCTGGTGAACAAGTTCCTGTAACCAAGCAGCGGCCAGGAAAGCAGCCGGTGGGCCAAGATGATACTGGTAGTTCGGCGCCCCGACCGCCTAATCCGAACCCATGTTATTATACTGCGATGGAGATGGAGAACGCTCAGCTAAGGAGCCAGTTAGCAACAGCTAGTCAGCAAATCCAGGATATGCTGGCCCGACTACCCCCTCTCACAACCGGCGTTAACGTTGGAGAGAGGCAAGGCGAGGCTCCTAAGTCTCGCCGGGGTGACCGGTCCAGGCATAACCGTTTGGATAGACTTCCAGCAGCCAACTCCACCCCTTCATCACACCATCGGGAGGCAGACTTCAAAGGAAGGCCTAGAGCCGAACAACAGCAATACAGTCATTCAGTCAGAACGTCAACTTCTAGCTCCCAACCATCCTCGAGCGCGCCGAGGAGAGCTCAAGAAAATTCCCGAAGAAGATCCGGGGAGGGCTCACAGCATCATCCAGATCGCCAGGCGCGAGACCAGCTGGTTGGCAGGGCCGAAAGGCCCCCACCGAATTTAATCCGACCTAACGGAACCAGGATCGCCTCTCCAATCAGACATCCTCCATCTCCGATCAGATATCTGTCTCCTCCTCGGCCCGTCTGAGAT
Source organism: Humulus lupulus (assembly GCF_963169125.1). Lineage (NCBI taxonomy): Eukaryota > Viridiplantae > Streptophyta > Magnoliopsida > Rosales > Cannabaceae > Humulus > Humulus lupulus. Next base: position 72,975,360 of record NC_084800.1, read on the forward strand.
ATCCCAGCCTATGGGAGAAATAGGAGAAACCCGCCATCAGTTGAACCTTCCCGGCGTAGCAGGGCGCCAAGGGAAAGACCGGATCATCACCACCGAGGGCGGACTCCAGGCCTGTCTAGCAGGAGCCACGGGACCGACAGTCGCCGAAGTGATCTTTCAGGAGGAGACCTGCGTCAGCGTTTGAGTTCGGCACAAAGTCACCAAACCACCCAGGGAGGCAACCTTCGAGATCGCCTTAACTCTCATAGGGGAGAACCGGCAGGAGGAGATAGCCACGCTCGCTCAAGGGGGGCCCTGTCCGAAGTACGTAACGGTGGGAATGTCCGAAATAACCTATCTCAAGACAGAAGGGGCAATAACCCACCAAATATGTACAATTGGACCGGAGCTGTTGACCAGCCCCGGAATAACCAAGGACATCAGGACCAAACCCTCGAGCGCCTGACTTAGATGGAGGAGCTGATGAGGAAACTCATGTCAGAAAAAGAGAAAGATGAATATGATTCAGGGGACGAAATGGAACTCTTCGCCCCCAGCATAGCAGCAACGGCGTACCCATCTGGTTTCCGTATGCCGCACTTGTCAAAATTCAACGGGGACGGAGACCCCTCGGACCACCTGGGGATGTTCAACACCTTAATGATGGCCCACAACATTGGCCCCGAGCTGAGATGTCTAATCTTCCCTTCCACCCTGACTGGACCTGCCAGGCAGTGGTTCAAGCAAAGTAAAAGACAGTCAATCAGCTCCTGGAAGACTTTCTCAGCAGATTTCAAAAAGGCATTCCGGGCGTCTCAGGCCGCCCGTGTTCAGGCCGACTCCCTGGCTAACGTAAGGCAGCAGCCCGGCGAGACTCTAAAGGCCTAATTGAGCAGATTTGCGAACGTCGCTGCTCGTGCCAGAGACGCAGATGATAGCTCCAAGCTCATGGCCATGAGAACTGGAATCCTCGTCGGAGGAGATCTCTGGAAGGATATACAAAGGAAGGGAGTCAGCTCGGTTAACGAATTCCTTAACAGGGCCCAAGAGTGGATAAACTTGGAGGAGGCCGAAGCCTCAGCTGCGGGAACCAGCCAGGTCCCCGAACAGCCCGCTGGAGTGGGGACGGAGGTCATGGCAGCGACCCAAAATGTCACACAGAACAACCAGCCCGGTGGAGGCAAAAGAAAGGGTAATGGTGAGGGCAGCCAGCACGCTCAAAAGAAGAATAAGTCTGTGGACAAAGTCAAGCCCATCTTCGTGACTTATACGGAGCTCACCCAGTCTAGGGAGAATATCTTCCTAGCCAACTCTACTCGCCTCCCCTGGAAGAGGCCCGAGCCGTTGAAGCACCAAAAGGGGAAGAGAGACACCTCCAAGTTTTTCCGCTTTCACAACGATGTTGGCCATAACACCGACGATTTTAGGCATTTAAAGGATGAGATCGAGACTCTCATCCGAGCCGGCCCTTTGGCTCAGTATGCGCGAAATAGGGTTCCAGTCCCTCGACCCGCTCCAGAAGTACCAGCTAGTCAGCCCGGGTCTCGGATCGATCAGGACATCCCCCCTCCCTTGGTTGGAGGGGAGATATCCACCATATCTGGAGGGCCGCATGTGGCTGGTACGAGCAGGGGTGCCCCGGAACGAACTCTTCTCCATTGTGTACCTAATAATAACACTTAGATCACGTTTTAACCAAAGGACTCGGGTAGCGAGTCAAATTTCCGGTTCACCGATCACCGTAACTGTTCTGGGGTAACCAGGGCGTTACAACTTGGTATCAGAGCAATGCCAAGGTTAGGGTACCTGTAGACTGGCTGGGTATGTACACACATCACCGAAGTCAAGCTCGACTCATGGTTGGTAACTATTTATGTGGTTACATGTGTAATTGTTTAAATGAGATATATATGTTTTACATGTGCGCATGAGATACTATGTTGAGCCTGAGCCTTGAAATACTATATCTTCAGCAAATGTGTACTGATTAGTACTAAGATTGTTGGCGCCTGCTTACTAGTATGGTTGTTTATTATGTGATACACGCTGAGTGATGAATGCCATAAACATGTATCTGATTGTGAGTGTTGAATGACTGTGGGATGTGATAATTTTCTGTTGTTCTTGGACCGTGAGGCGGCAAGAGGTTTAGTTATTACTACCTGACTGGCCGTATTGATTACTGTTTCAGTAAGGTATCAGTGACAGAATGAACCCAGAGCAGACAGACACCACAGCTGGCCAGAGTGGTCAGGGTCAAAATAATGATAACAGTCAGGGTCAAGAGAATGACCAATCTCAGATTCCACAGCCAGCACCTGCAAACTGGCAGCAGTTGTTTAATGATTTGCAGGCTATAGTGTTGAAACAGGGAGAGGAGCTTCGTCTCCTAAGACAGCAGCAAGTGCATGTAGTTGCCAGTGCTACAGAGGCACCTTCTGTGCCGGTGCCAGTTATTGGGCAGCTGCCTGGGGTTGAAAACAAATTGGAACCTCTTTATGAGCGGTTCAGGAAACAGCAACCTCCTGTGTTTGAAGGCAGTGCTGATCCCACCAAAGCTGAGCAATGGATGAGCATGATTACCACTATTCTGGACTTTATGAGGGTAGTTGGTACTGAGAGGGTGGCCTGTGCTGCCTATATGTTTCGGGATGATGCCCGGATTTGGTGGGAAGTAGTTGGTCAGACCAAGGATGTTAATCTCCTGAGCTGGGTGGAGTTTCAGACCTTGTTTAATGAAAAGGATTACAATGACACCATTAGAGCGGCGAAGGCTGATGAATTCATGAGGCTACTTCAGGGAAGCTTATCAGTAACTGAGTATGCCTTAAAGTTTGACCGTTTGGCAAAGTTTGCCAAGGAGTTGGTGCTCACTGATGGGACCAGGAGAGAGCGTTTCTTACAGGGGCTACAGCCCAGGCTAGCCCGAGATGTACGCATCACCACTGTGGCAGGAGTTACTACTTATGCACAGGTGGTGGAGAAGGCACTTACAGCTGAAACTGCAGAGACTAAGATCTGGCGTGACAATGCAGCCAGAAGGGATTTCAGGAGGCCAGGTCCTCCATTTGTGGGTTCTGGTAGGGGTGTTGGCCCCAGTGATCAGAAGAGGAAGGTTCCTGACACCTTCCCCGTTCCAGGTCCTGACAGACGGCCCCGTGGTATTTCTATGGGTCGTCCAAGTGGTAATGAAGCCTGGAGGTCTTATCCTGAGTGTCCTAGATGCAAGAGGCATCACTTGGGAGAGTGTAAGGCAAGGGCCTGCTTCTCTTGTGGAGCAGTGGGCCATCTCAAAAAGGATTGCCCTAAGGCAAGAAAGGAAGAACCCAGGAAGGCAGACAGCTCGGCCCCAGCGCGAGTGTTTGCATTGACTCAGGCAGAAGCTGAGGCTTCCCCCTCAGTTGTTACAGGTCAGCTTCTTAGTGCAGGAACTGCTTATAATGTATTGATTGACTCTGGTGCTACACATTCCTTTGTTGCTAGTAGTGTTATTGATAGATTGTGTAGACCTTGTGATTTCTATGCTGTGGGGTTTGGTACTTTGTTACCCACTGGAGATTTGATTGTATCCAGGAGGTGGGTCAGGTCTTTGCCAGTGATTGTGGAGGGCAGAGAGTTGTCAGTGGATTTGATAGAGTTGGTTATGACTGACTTCGATATGATACTGGGTATGGACTGGTTGGCCAAGTATGGGGCAACCATTGACTGCAGAAGGAAGATGGTCACCTTTGAGCCTGAAGGTGAGGATCCTTTTGTATTTGTTGGTACTGTGCATGGACCCCGTATTCCTATGATTTCTGCATTGAGGGCTAGGGATTTATTGCAAGGGGGTTGCATTGGATTCTTAGCCAGTGTGGTTGATACCACCAAGGTCGTGCCAGTGAGACCAGAGGTTACTAGACTTGTATGTGAGTTTCTGGATGTGTTTCCAAAGGATTTTCCAGGGTTGCCACCACACAGGGAGATTGAATTTGTTATAGAGTTGGCCCCAGGGACGGAGCCAGTGTCTAGAGCACCATACAGAATGGCCCCAGCTGAGTTGAAAGAATTAAAGGTGCAGTTGCAAGAGCTGTTGGATTTAGGTTTTATCAGACCTAGCTTTTCACCTTGGGGTGCGCCAGTTCTATTTGTAAAGAAGAAGGACGGTTCTCTGAGAATGTGTATAGATTACAGAGAACTGAATAAGCTGACAATTAAGAACCGGTATCCTTTGCCAAGGATAGACGATCTGTTTGATCAATTGCAGGGTAAGACAGTATTCTCTAAGATCGACCTTTGTTCTGGTTATCATCAGTTGAGGGTCAAGGAGGGAGACATACCGAAGACCACATTTCGTACCAGGTATGGGCATTATGAGTTTCTAGTTATGTCATTTGGACTGACTAATGCCCCTGCTGCTTTCATGGATATGATGAACAGAGTGTTCAAGGATTATCTTGACCAGTTTTTGATCGTCTTTATCGATGATATTCTGGTGTATTCTCAAACTGAGTTAGAGCATGAACATCATCTGAGGTTGGTTTTACAGAGATTGAGAGAACACAGATTGTTTGCAAAGTTCAAGAAGTGTGAATTCTGGTTATCTCAGGTGTCCTTTCTTGGGCATATTGTCAGTAAAGAGAGGATTAAAGTAGATCCAGCAAAGATTGAAGCAGTCAGAGACTGGCCAAGGCCGAAGAATGCTTCTGAGGTTAGAAGTTTTCTTGGATTGGCAGGGTATTATAGACGTTTTGTGGAAGGGTTCTCAAAGATTACTACTTCGTTGACTGAGCTGACACGTAAAGGTCAGAAGTTTGTGTGGTCAGACAAGTGTGAGAATATCTTCCAAGAGTTGAAACAGAGATTGATTACAGCTCCAGTTCTGAGTTTTCCAACAGACCAAGAGAAATTTGTGATATACTGTGATGCTTCTCATCAGGGTTTGGGCTGTGTCTTGATGCAATCAGAGAAAGTTATAGCTTATGCTTCTCGTCAGCTGAAGGAGTACGAGAAGAGGTATCCTACTCATGATTTAGAGTTGGCAGCGGTGCTTTTTTCTTTAAAGATATGGAGGCACTATCTCTATGGAGAGAAGTGTGAGATTTATACAGACCACAAGAGCCTGAAGTATTTCTTCACCCAGAAGGACTTGAACATGAGGCAAAGGCGTTGGCTGGAATTAGTGAAAGATTATGATTGTGAGATTCTATATCACCCGGGGAAAGCCAACGTGGTAGCTGATGCTTTAAGCCGGAAGGGTCCGGGACAAATTCATGGTATTAGGCTGATAGCCAGAGAGTTAGTTGATGATATGACCAGAGCTGGTATAGAGTTGCTGGTGGGCCAGTTGGCCAACGTTACGCTACAGTCTACGCTGCTAGAGAGGATCAAGGAGGGTCAGTTGAGTGATCCACAGCTGATCAAGATTAGAGAGGATGTCTTGGCTGGAGCATCCAGGGATTACACAGTGTTTGATTTGGGGTTGTTGAGATACAAGGGACGGATATGTGTTCCGTTAGACACTGCATTGAGGCGGGAGATTCTGAATGAATCTCATACTACACCTTACTCTTTGCATCCAGGCACCACGAAGATGTACCCGGATGTGAGATCATTGTACTAGTGGCCAGGGATGAAGAGAGATGTAGTAGAGTATGTGGCTAAGTGCTTGACATGTCAACAGGTCAAGGCTGAGCATCAGAGGCCGGTAGGGCTACTGCAGCCTCTGGATATCCCAGAGTGGAAGTGGGAAGACATCACAATGGAATTTGTGGTGGGCTTGCCCAGGAAAGTTGGTCAGCATGATTCCATTTGAGTGATAGTGGATCGCTACACCAAGTCAACTCACTTTCTACCAGTGAGGACTACTTATATTGTTGACCAGTATGCAGATCTCTATGTGAGAGAGATCGTGCGTCTCCATGGAGCTCCTAGATCGATCGTGTCAGATCGGGACCCTACATTTACTTCCAAGTTTTGGAAGAGTTTACAGACAGCCATGGGTACACGACTGAAGTTTAGTACAGCTTATCATCCTCAGACAGATGGGCAATCTGAGAGGACGATCCAGATATTGGAAGACATGCTGCGGGCATGTGTGCTGGACTTTGGTGGTTCATGGAGTAAGTATCTGCCTTTGATAGAATTCTCCTATAATAACAGTTACCAGTCTACCATTGGTGTTGCACCTTATGAGATGCTATATGGTAGGAAGTGTAGGTCTCCCATTCATTGGGATGAGATAGGTGAAAGGAGATACTTAGGTCCTGAGGCAGTTCAGAGGACCAATGAGGCTATTGACAAGATTAGAGCTCAAATGCTTACTTCCCAGAGTAGACAGAAGAGCTATGCAGATCCCAAGCGCAGGAACGTGGAGTTCCAGGTAGGAGACTATGTCTTCCTTAGAGTCTCGCCATGGAAAGGGGTGAGAAGGTTTGGGAAGAAAGGCAAGCTGAGTCCCAGGTTTGTAGGTCCATTTGAGATCCTGGAGAGAATTGGTCAAATGGCTTACAGGCTAGCTTTGCCTCCGGCATTGTCGGCCGTGCATAATGTGTTCCATGTATCCGCTCTTCGGAGGTATGTATCTGATGAGAGTCATGTTTTGAGTTATGAAGATCTGGAGCTTGAGCCAGATCTCTCCTTTGAGGAGCAGCCTGTTTAGATACTTAACAGGAAAGATAAAGTCCTCAGGAACAAGACAATACCTTTGGTTAAGGTATTGTGGAGGAACAGCAAGGTCGAGGAGGCGACCTGGGAGCTGGAGTCAGATATGCTGAGTCAGTATCCCGAGCTGTTCAGGTAAATTTTGAAGACGAAATTTCTGTAAGGAGGGGATAGTTGTAAAGCCCCGGATTCCCTACTATGGTTTAATGGCGGTTTAGTAGGCCGGGAGGGCCGTAATTGTTTAATTATGCTATTAAATGTGTTTATGCATGTTTATGATAATTATATTATAATATAATGTTAATTGTATGCACGTCGATGATATGTGTTGAGACCACATTATGATGTGGGTTTGTTCGAGCTTTTCGACTTGAGACGATCGTAGAATATTGATTAGCGATTTAGTCACAACAGGTTTAAGTGTCGGGACTTGGGTTAAGTCTCGGGGTGATTTTAATGATTAGAGCGTTACCGGGAGTTATAGGGTAACGGGATGTGAACTATTGGTATTTGAGAACATTGAGAATAGCAGGAATTGGAGAGCGTTAATTATGATTAGCGAGATAGGAGGGAAATACCAAAAATGCCCTTGGGAGCCTTTAGAAAGTATTAATTGACCTAGGGGTAAAATGGACATTTCACCCCTAGGATAGATATAACTCTTGATGGCTGAAGAAAGTAGTGGAAAAAAAAACAGAGTATGCAAAGAGTTCTCCCGTACCTCCTTTTCTTCATGTTTCTTTGTGGTTTTTGAACCAATTTTGAGGATTCAAGCTTGGGAAGCAAGCCTTGGGAGTTTGGGAGTGTGTTCCATCATTGAAGACCATCATAAGCCAAGCTTTGGGTAAGTTTCTAACCATGGTTTTCTCTGGTTTGCCCTGTTCTGGTTTTATTTTGCAGCTGAGATTTCTAGGATGAATTCATGGTTTTGTTGGGAGTTTTGGCTAGGGTTCCCATGCTTGTGATGTTTGGGGCATGTTAGGATGGTTTTTGGGTTTATTTGGCATCAAGAATAGGATTTGGAAGCTTGGAAATCGAGTTAGAATCGAAGGAGTTGAAGAAGGTCGGTTCAGGGGAGTTTGGGCCTGGAGGTAGCGCTACAGCGCCCACCCTAGGGCACTATAGCGCTCCTCAGGAGGCTTTTTGGCTTTTGGGAGGTTCTGAGTAGAGCGCTGTGGCGCTAGGGGTTGAGCGCTGTAGCGCTACCTTGTTCCTTCCAAACCCCGTTTTGAGTGTTTTTAAGGGTTTTCGACTTGGGGTTTCAATCCTTAAGGCCCGGGATCGAATCTACTCACCGTGTGGGCATGTTTCGAGGTCCCGAGGGTGGTGCTTAGGTTAAGACCCTATTATTTTGGATTCTCATTAATGGAGGTTATAATTGATTGTGATTAGGTAACCGCTAAGGAACTAAAAGATCGATCGTTCTCAGGGGTCGTCCTTATCATAATTCTCACTCGAACCAGAAGTAAGAAAACAGTGTATGATTACAGTTGCACCCTATATAGGTATATGTCATGCATGGTTTGTTAATGTTGGTTGATATATGTGGACATGGATTGCATATCAAATGCTAGTCTACGCTGACTACTTGTTTAAGACACTGACTAGTCAGGGACCGACTCTAAAGTCGATGATCACGCATTGAATGGCTCTATGGCATTAATGCGGGACCGACCCTAAGGTCGATGAACATATAAGCGCTTGCCTGGTCTATGACCAGATGTTTATAGCCAAGGTATATGACCCCGGTGACCGTCTGTAACATGGCTAGGGGACGTTGTCCATAGTGTCGACTCTAGAGTCGTGAGGAAGGTTATGTTGGTGACCATTCACCATGCACCTGTCCTGAGCGAACCTATGAAGGAATCACTTATTAGTTAAGCCCTGGTGACCTTATCGTCACAAGGCTAGAGGGAGCGATGCTCATTATTGTGACTTTTGGCTATTGTCACCTATTTATAGGACTGATAGTCCTGAATGGTTAATATGATCGTTTGATGATATTATATTATGCTTTATTGTGTTTTCTTGCTGGGCCTTGGCTCATGGGTGCTGTGTGGTGCAGGTAAAGGGAAGGAAAAACTTAACCAACCCTGAGTGGAGAGCTTGGGCGATGTGGTGTACATACAGGGCCGCTTGACCGCCACGGTCAAGGAGTTCTCAGAGGGACTAGGGGTTTACCCTATTTTTGCCGCTTAGGTCGGCGGGGATTGTAAATTTAAAACAGTAGCGACCTCTTTTGTGTTAAAAACTATTTGTAAAGATTTTGAAAGGCTCATGAGCAGTTTATTTACTTAATGAAATGTACCATTTCCTTTTTACTAGTTTTCCACCTTAACCTAATAATAACACTTAGATCACGTATTAACCAAAGGACTCGGGTAGCGAGTCAAATTTCTGGTTCACCGATCACCGTAACTGTTCTGGGGTAACCAGGGCGTTACACGGGCACTCCCTACCTCTCCTCCGGTGTGTTCTTCCAAATGAGGCAAAGGCCATCCTGCAGGAGGTGCATGAGGGTTTTTGCGGAGACCACGCTGGGGGGCAAAGCTTGGCCTTAAAGGTCCTTAGGCAGGGATATTATTGGCCAACTCTGTCCAAGGACTCGATCTCATACGTGAAGAAATGCGATAAGTGCCAGCGATTCTCTGCAGTTGCCCGAGCTCCTCCAGTCGAGCTGAAGATGATCTCGTCCCCATGGTCGTTCGCTGTTTGGGGAATCGATTTGGTGGGCGCCCTCCCTACTGGAAAGGGCGGGGTCCGTTACACCGTGGTAGCCATCGACTATTTCACGAAGTGGGCTGAGGCAGAACCTCTAGCAACGATAACGTCCAAAAAGGTGATTGACTTCGTGGTTAAAAGCATTATCTGTCGATTCGGTCTGCCCAAGAAAATTGTCTCCAATAATGGTACTCAGTTCGACAGCGACCTGTTCACCGAGTTCTGTGAAAGGTACGGAATTGTCAAAAGTTTCTCCTCCGTGGCGTATCCTCAAGCGAATGGCCAGGTCGAAGCCGTCAACAAGACTCTAAAGGCAAGCCTCAAGAAGAGATTAGATGAGGCAAAGGGAGTCTGGCCAGAACAGCTCCCCTAGGTCCTATGGGCATACCGAACCTCGCATCGGACTCCTATGGGTCATACTCCTTTTTCCCTAACTTTTGGGAGTGAGGCAGTCCTCCCCGTGGAGGTTAAAGTGCTTTCACATAAGGTCCAGTCTTACGACCAAGACTGCAACCACGAGCTCCTGTGCAATTCCCTTGACCTGGTTGATGAAAGACGAGAAGATTCGCAACTCCAGCTCGCCCATTATCAGTAGAAAATCACTCGCTACTTCAACACCAAGGTCAAAAAGCGCGCCTTTAGCCTTGGCGACTTGGTCCTAAGGAGAGTTTTTCTGGCCAGGAAAGATCCCAAAGATGGAGTCTTGGGACCAAACTGGGAAGGACCGTACTAAGTCATCGAAATCATCAAGGAAGGAACTTATAAGTTAGCTCGGCTTGATGGAGGGGTAGTCCCGCGGACTTGGAACGCCGTCCACTTAAAGAAATATTATCAGTAATTCACTTGTAAGGCTTGGAAGGCTAGTTTTTATGTATTAATGAAAATCAACTTTTTATGCATATTTGCAAGTGTAATATAAAGTAACCACGAAAGACCCTTTCCCAGTTACTTGGGGGGCATATGGTACCTGGATATAACCAGGTCTCCTCAACGACTTAGTTCGCGTTAACTTTTATCCATATCTCGAGCTCTTTAAGAAGAACAACGATCAATAGATTTAAATCAACTTCAAAGTCGTTGAGGAGACCTGGTTATATCCAGGTACCATATGCCCCCCAAGTAACTGGGAAAGGGTCTTTCGTGGTTACTTTATATTACACTTGCAAATATGCATAAAAAGTTGATTTTCATTAATACATAAAAACTGGCCTTCCAAGCCTTACAAGTGAATTACTGATAATATTTCTTTAAGTGGACGGCGTTCCAAGTCCGCGGGACTACCCCTCCATCAAGCCGAGCTAACTTAGAAGTTCCTTCCTTGATGATTTCGATGACCTGGTACGGTCCTTCCCAGTTTGGTCCCAAGACTCCATCTTTGGGATCTTTCCCGACCAGGAAAACTCTCCTTAGGACCAAGTCGCCAAGGCTAAAGGCGCGCTTTTTGACCTTGGTGTTGAAGTAGCGAGTGATTTTCTGCTGATAATGGGCGAGCTGGAGTTGCGAATCTTCTCGTCTTTCATCAACCAGGTCAAGGGAATTGCACAGGAGCTCGTGGTTGCGGTCCTGGTCGTAAGACTGGACCCTATGCGAAAGCAAGAGGAAAAATCCAAGTGTATTTGGAGAAATCATCTATGAAACTGATATAGTATTTATATCCATCCCGGGAAGTATAAAAGGATGGCCCCCATACATCAGAGTGCACTAACTCAAACACTGAACTTGTTTTTGGTACAGACCTCTTAAAAGACATACTATGCAATTTGCCATATTGACAAGGCTGACAAAAAGGTATATCAGTACATTTGGGAGGTGAAGTAAAAGTTGAAACAACATGTTTGAGAATATGTTGAGAGGGGTGTCCCAGTCGGTAGTGCCATAGATGGGCATCTTTATTGACTTTTGAGGCAACTGTAGTAGTAGTGTTGTAGTTGAATGCTGTAGGAGCAGTGGAAGATGATGGATCAAATCTCGAATTGACAACCTTGAGCTGAGCTTGAGATAGATCAATATGGTATAAGCCGTCTTTAATAGAACCCTTTAGAAGTGGATGGCCCGAAGTCTTGTCCTTAATAAGACATGAAGAAGAATCAAATTCTAACACAATATTGTTATCTTGTGTAAATTTTGAAACACTTAACAGATTTTTAGTAATATCAGGGGAATGCAACACATCTTTGAATACTAAAGATTTATAGGGAATATTAGTGGAAACACAATTGGAACCAATATGCAAAATTGGGATTGAAGAACCATTACCAACTGTTATCTTTGCTTTCCCTTTATAGTCACTGGAGTTGGTGAGTTGTTGGGCATCCGAGGTGATATTGTGAGTAGCACCAGTGTCAACATACCATCCACCATCATCAGTATTATGAGAGTCGGTCAAGAAGGCATGTGGAGAGGTGCTTGTAGAGTTGGAAGGAGATGTGGTTCTTGATTGATCTGAGCCTTGGACATTGTTGTCATAACGATGAAAGCACTTGTAAGCGAGGTGGCCAAGTTTGCCATAAATTTGACAAGTGGGCCTATTTCCAGCAGTATAGCCATGTGTGGGAGGTCTGGTATAGGATCCTCTGTTGCTTGTAGAACCCCTGTAGGCACCACGATTTGTAGAACCACCACGTATATTTAGCTGGGCAAAATTAGCTTGAACAAGATCAAGAGTGGGAGTTGTGTGTTGTTCAAATCTCATTTCTTGATTTTGAAGCATGAATTGCACTTCCTGCAAGGTAAGAGCATCAGCACGAGATGTCAAAAAGACAATAGTGGATTCATATTCAGTACCAAATCCTCCAAGAATGTACAAAGCTAATTCTTGATCTGTTAATTGTTGGCCTGCAGCAGCAAGAGAGTTAGCAAGATTTTTCATCTTGAGAATATACTCATCAACAGACAGAGCCCCTTTCTTCGTGGTTTGAAGCAAGAAACGGAGTTGGAGAATACGAGCTTTTGACTGAGTAGCAAAAATGCGTTCAAGAATGACCTAGATCTGATTAGCAGAAACACAATTGACTACGTGACCCATCATGGTTTCCGAGATTGAATTCATGAGCTAGCTCATGAGAAAAGTATCGCATCTGACCCAGTAATCATATTCGGGATTGACGATGGTGTTGCCATTGATGAACTGTGGTGGTTAAGGAGCATGGCCAAGAAGAATTCTGTCAAGATTGTGAGCTCGAACAGCGGGTAAGATCGACGATTTCCAATAGGAGTAGTTATTTCGATCAAGCTGGATGTTAAGTGGCAGTAGGGCATTGTTGAACGGAAGCGGAGGAGCGACAGCAACCGGAGCAGTGGGAGTGACTGGCGGAGCTGCTGGAGGTGCTAGTACAGTGGAGGAGAGTGGAGCATTCGAATCCAACGCCATGGACTCTGATACCATGTGAAAGTTATTGGAAGAAAAACAAAGAAGAAGAGAATTGTGAAATGAATTGTGTAAAATGAGCTCCTATCCTTTACTGAGATAGACAGAGATATTTATATTGATAACATTAGAGAACTTTACAAACTAGACAACTAACATAAACCATTACAATCAATAACAGAAAAAAGAAGCTAACAAATATTCAGTTAGACTAGTCAGCTAACCAAACAACTAATTAGTTCTAACACTCAGTGTTTCTCGACCCGTGAACATTTTTCGGCGCGACTTTTTTTTATGACCGTGTATATTGTAGCTATTTAGAGCATCTTGTAAATCTTCAAAAAATTCTGAATAGTTTACAGTACCGAAAACTAGGTTCAAACATGCTGCAGCACGTGTGACTAATTTTTTTTATGTGCGTGGAAAATAACATGTTTGAACATAGATTTCGGTACTGTAAACTATTCGAAATTTTCTGAAAATTTGTTGGATGCTCTAAATAGCTACAATATACACAGTCGTAAAAAAAATTGCGCCGAAAACTGTTCACGGGTCGAGAAACACTGAGAGCCCTACTGGTAGGACTTAAAGTGAAACCCTATAGAAGAATTGTTCTATCAAAATATAGTCTTTTTTTAATGATTAGTTTTTATCTGACTACACTAATTAAATTTTTTATCTAAAGTAGTTGTTAGTGTTTGACAGGATTAAATTTAATGGAGATTCAAGAGAATCAAAGTAATAATAATTACAAATCGGGGTCGGACACCGGAAGCACCAGCAGCGCCGCGAGTTTCAAGGACGAAGACAAATGCGTGGAAATCATGCTCGATGTTGAAGATGACTCAGCTGTGGTTCAAAACAGAAGAAAACGCGACTCTGCCGAGTCCACTCAGATAGATCATCAGATTCAAAACATGTCCGCCGACACCGCACGCGTCTTCAAGGGACTCAAATTCGTGAACAAGAGGAATACCTTCTCCGAGTCAGAAAAAGGCTGGCCTGAGATCGAGCGGCGTTTCGATCTATTGGCCAACAACTTTGGAATCCTCCCCAAATCAAAATTTGACCAATGCATAGGTACGTAATTCTCTGTTTGGCTGGTGGTCAAGAAAACGTATGGGCAAGAAAATCGAAATGAAATTCATGTAATGACTTTGACCTTTTTCAATTCTTATTTAAATGATCGATCGAGTAGGGATGGGGAGGGAGTCGAGTTACTTCACAAACGAGCTGTTTGATGCATTGGCTCGGCCGAGAGGTATAACGTCAGCTTCAGTGCTCAAAGAGGAGTTACACGAATTTTGGGAACAGATCACAAATCAGAGCTTCGATGTTAGGCTGGAAACATTCTTTGACATGTAAGTGTAAGACTCAATATATATTGTGGTTTCTTCAATTTTTTGTGTGCTTTTGAGTATCAGACATGAAATCTGGTGCAGGGTACAAAGATGGAGACGGTTGAATCACTAATGAAGAAGTGATAGATGTAAGTTGTTTAAGTTTTTTTTTTTAATTTTCGTTTTTTTTTTAGGAATTGAAATATGTATATAGGTTGAAGAGGGCCAGTTCTACTTGGGCAAGACTCTTTGCAGATTTGGGATTGCAGAGTTTGCCCTAGTCACCGTGTTGAATTTTGGGAACACCCCATCCCCATATGAGTTGAGAGCGCATCTTTCAAGTGATCGGATCATCCAAGAATACTTCAATGGTGATTCCAAGGTTAGTTTCAGCCAGTTGAAAGATGTTTTGAAGGCCTCCATAAACCCAGAATATGCATTTAAGCTGGGTTTGTGCTATTTGATAGAGGGGGTACTGAATGCCCCAGAGAAGACAACACATATATGGAGTGATTCCCTGAAGATGGTTGAGGATCTTGACTACTTTTTCAAGTATCTGTGGGGGAAGTTGTCCTTCAAGAAGGTTATTAGAGGAGTTCACAAGGACATGCAGAAGCAATTGAAGCATTATGAGGAGAAGAAGAAAGAGGGTTCAAGCAAAAAACAGAAGGAGTCGAAGTATAGTTTCTATGGCTATGCCCTCGCACTTCTATACTGGGCTTTTGAGGCCATGCCAGCTATCAGGAGTAAGTACAATGAGAATAGTGGGAACCAGATTCCCAGGATGCTTATCTTGGCTATGAAGACTAATATCATTCTTTCGACAGCTGAGTTGGTTCCTATGTTCGCCAAGCGTCGAGTAAGTTCCACTTTATCTTGTTAAATGTCACAAATTAATTTATTAACGATTTATTTTATTAAAGTTTTACAAACACATGTTATTCGACCATGCAGTTAGTGGTATTTTCCATGCTGAAGCCACGTCCCGGTGAGGTAGTCTACTATAATAGCCTCCCAGATGTTGATTCCAGGTTATTCCCTGAGTTGGAATCAACTATAGTTGATTATGGGACTGCAGCAGAGGAAGTAGTGTCTGAGAAGGAGGCTGAGAAGCTGGCAGAGGTTGCAAAGGAAGCTTCTATTTTTTACGAGGATATCTAGAGGGTTGGGGAGGGCACTTCACAGGCATGTGCACCTTCCTCTAGTCAGGTTTCACTACAAGAAATTCGGCATTTACCTACATATATTTATTGGTAGCTAAAGAATTCTTTTACCTACGATTATATTTTCGTAGCGACTATTGGTAGGAGATTCCTTAAGAAAACGGGTGGGGCTATAAAATTTATTATTACCTACCATTAGTATTGGTAGGTATTAGATTTACCTACGATTATTTTTGGAGGGAAATTTGTTAATGATTCCCGCTTATTTTTCCCTCCCATTTTTACATAATTAAAAAAAAAGGTGAAGTGGCTGAAAAAAAAGAGTGATGTGGCTGCTGACATGTGATGAATATGGTGACATGTCAAGTGACGGATACATGTGGGCGTATCACTACATGACACATGTCACTGATAATATATTTTAAAAAATAAATTATAGAAATTAAAATTTAATTAATATTATTTTTAATTTAATATATTTTTAATACAAACCTAATAAAATCTATCTAACCCTAACATAACTCTCATTCTCTCTTTCACTCATCTGCCGCCTCCCTCACTCACAATCTCCTCTCCATTTTGAATCCCTCCATTTTTGACTCCCTCTCACCAGATCTCTCACCTCCCTCTCACGACCTCTTCTCCATTTTTGGACTCCCTCTCAACATCTCTCTCCCATTTTCGGACCTCTCTCTGTGGTCAACTGGCATTTTCGGACCTCTGTCTATGGTCATCGACGCTTGCTTCAATCCCTGAGCTGTTGGCATTTTTATTCGAATATCTGAGCCGCCACCATCATCCTTCGAACCCCTGAGCCGCCACCATCGTTGTTCTCTTCTCTGAGCCGCTGCCATTATTGTTGAGTTATCTGAGCTGCCTCCATTGTTGTTGAGTTCTCTGAGCCGCCTCCATCTTTGTTGATTTCTCTTTGCCACCACCATTGTTGGTCAGTTCTCTTTGGGTAATTTTTCATTTTCAGATTTGTGTAATTCCTTTGGGTAATGTCTCAGATATTTTATTTAAGGTTTGATTTTGGTTTCTTTAGAGACTTTGATTATTTCGAATTAGGTGGATTGGCCTGGCTTTGAGATTTTTCTGGTGGTTTTTACATTGGATTGGTGGCTGTAAAATTTTTGGAAGTATGATTTTTGGTGGCTTTGAGTTTCGTAAAAATTGGCTTGGTGGCTTTAAGGTATAAATCTATGATTTTTTTTAATTAAATCCCTACTGATCTGAAAGATTAATGATGATTCATTTTTCTGAGGCTTTGTTATTTTTGTTGTGAGGCTTTGTTATTGTTGTTCCTAGGCTTTGTGAATGTTATGCTTTGAGAAAAATATGTTTTGATGATTACTGTGTTTTGGATCTAAGTTGTTTCACTGTTATTTAGTTGTGATTTTGTTTAGAGTTTTTCAGTCATGTGTCATTGTTGTGATCTGATTTATGTTTTCATTGTTATGATTTGAGAAAATTTTGGTTTGATTATTACTCTGTTTCAGGTCTGAGTTGTTTCACTGTTATTTAGCTGTGATTTTTTTTAGAGTTTTTCAGTTATGTGTCATTGTTGTAATCTGGTTTATGTTTTTAAGTTTTTTTTATGCTTAGAGAGTTCTCCTATGCTTTCTTATTTTGATGAGAAATGCTTTTTGCCTTACTTTGTGTATATAAATCTTGTTTATTGTTTCTTAATAAAATTTTGAACATTTATTTATACTTGTATAAAATTTGTATCTTTTTCTATTCAATTAGTAATTTTTTAGGTACTTAGTTATTTATTTTGCTAGTTTTTCCATTCTTATAAAAAAATTGGGAATTAAATTGGAAATCTATCTGCCTTGTTCGCTATGCTCATTTTTTTTTTATATGTCTTGATTTATATTATTTTTTTATCTGTCTTGTTTTAATTTTTTTTTTGGCCTATGATGTTTAAAAATGATTATGATTCTTATGTTTTGTGATCATGTGGCTTCTTGTGCCCATATATATATATATATGCTGGTATACCAAGTCATGTAAATGCCCTTAATAATTCATATTATATAATTTTCTGAAATCTTTGTGATGATCAAAGTGGGGATATTTTATTTGTTTAACTTACTATAATGATGTAATATTGTATTATGTTTTGAAGAATGACAAGTATAAATATTCAGATTGGTACTTTGTTTCTGGTTCTAATTACAACTTTCTTATAGGGTCTACTTCTTTGACAACTTAGTTTGTCCTTAGTATTCTCGTTTTGTTGGTTCTTGTGTTGTGTTACGATTTCCAAACTTTTGCATTAATCTTTGTTTGTGTTACTAGTTTTGTTTTGAGCAAGCAATATGTGTTTTAATATGTCTATATATGAAGAGATCTGTTTTGAGTAAGGATTTGGTTTAATATATGTTGTTTGGTACTTTGTTTCTGATATTTGTATTTAGCTTTAGTGTTGCTATTTGAGTGTAGGGTGTGGTCTGTTTTGAGGAAGGAATCTATTTTAGGCTGTAGGGTCTGGTTCTGTGTCTATAATATGATTTTTATAGTTTGTGGATTTTTTCCATTGTTACTTTGAATTTATTTTGCCTATGATGTTCAAGAATAAGTGTACTTATTCTATGTTGGTGATTAAGAGACTTGATTTGCTCGTATATTTGTTTTTAATATATGTTGGTCTGTCAAGTGTCATAAATGGTCATAATAATAAGTCATATATAATCTGAAATCCTTATGATGATTAAATTGGGGATATTTTTTATGTTGAAGTTAATTATAGTCATTCCCACTATCGCCAACCCAAACCTCACCTCTCAAAGCCATCATCGACATTCTCAAAGTTCAGTTAGATGAAGGAGGCTCTCGTGCAATAATTCCAAAGTGAAGAATAAGAAGAATATCAAGAAAAATGTAGTTAGAGAAAAGAGAATTGTATAGAATTGTTGATATTTTATTTTATGAAATGTAATTAGTGTAACACTCATCATTTAATAAGCAATGAATATTTTACAATATATGTTTGTTTATTTTGTTATTCATGTTAAATAATTTATTTGAGGAATAATGGTAAATATTTTTAAAATTAATTACTTTCATTTATTGTTTATATTAAATAAAATTTAAGGATATAATTAAAATTACCTACATATAAACATTATATTTACTCACAAATAAATAAGTGTAGGTAAAAATAGGTATATCAGCTCATGTCACGTGGACTAGTTATTTAGTGCCACGTAACCAATGAAAAGGGACAAGTAACCCAATCATTTAGTGCCACGTCATGTGCCACATGGAGTGTCACATCACTTGCCACGTATAATGCCACATCAAACACTAGGTCAATGACGCTGACTCATTTTTTGTGGGGTCCACATGATTTTTACGTACCAATATACTAATCGTAGGTAATAATACATTTCTCGACTAACTATTACCTACTAATAGGTTATTGGTCAAAATTGGTAGGTAAAGGGATTTACCTACCAATGCACCATTTTTACCCACAAATAAAATTGGTAGGTAAAGGCCGAATTTCTTGTAGTGTTTCCCAGCCTGATTATGAGCAGTTGATGCAGAGACTCAAGAGGGTTGAGGAAGGTCAGGCAACCTTACTTCAGAATCAGACTGCGATCATGGCTCAGTTGGTGCAGCTGATTTCAGTGGTCTCAGGTCGATCCACCCACTTAAAATCAGATACAAAGTCTGATATCTTGCCTGAGGACTACAAGCCCGGTGATCCACCCTCGACTCCACAAGCCTAGACATCTCTTGTTGCCAGTGATGCCGACAATCCCAGTGTACGAGTACTACAGCCTAAGGAGGCAGCTGACCTTGAAGTTGTCAGGAAGAAACGCAGGCCCAAGCGTTTTGATGACTTCACCGACCCAACGAAAAGGATGAGAGTAGATAAACAGGGGCTAGTTACTAAACCTTTGAGGAAGTGTGACCCGCAGTAGGAGAAGAGCTTCCATAAGTGGATGATCGGGAAGATCGACAACAAGATGGATTAGAACGTCCATACGGGGACGCACGGTGTGGCATGGTTCTTGCAGTTGCACACGGTTCAAACTTGGCTTTGGGATTCAGTATGTAAATTACATTTATGTTTTCAATTCAATCATAAAATATGTTGTTGGTATTAACGAATTTTCATGTTTTTACAGCATATTGATGCTGCTCTGCACATGCTACGCCGCCGAAGCCACTTTTATCATGCCGTATTTCGGCAGGATGCTGCGATCATGAACACCACATTTCCCTAAGTGTGCCTAATTCATTGGAATCATTTCAAAGAGATCAGCACTAAGTATACATGGGACGATGATGAGCTGAAAATGCTGAAGGGCGATGATAACTACTTCCTTGCATCCTGACACAATGTGAGTGAATTATATTTTACCTTGCACGTCGAGCAAGCTACGCATTGGACACCATACTTATTCTTCAAGAATGTGGCCACCATACTTATTCTTCAAGAATGTGTCGTCCACACAAATGACAGGACGACAGTACTGAAATCCACACCTAGAAACACCGAGGGAAAAGAAGCAATACAAGAAACGACTATCTTCTGCTACAAAATCAGTAATTGTACCTGGTTTCTTATGCTCCAACTGACACAGGTATCCAGGTAACTTGGAGTATGATTCCTCAGGTGTCTCTTTGACATACATAAGAGCATTTTCTCTGCATCTCCATGTCTTCTCTTAGCTCATTTCAACCCCAAAATGGTGCTTCAAGTCCTCCCTTATGTTGTTTTCCATGTACCGAGCACCATCGGTAACAAATTTCCTATTGATTAGGTGGCCAACAACCCACGGTGATGCTTGACGGTGGTCCTTATCTCAAACCTCTTTTGAGCAAGTGTGTACTTCATTGTATACAGTAATCTCGAACATTTCAGATCGCATTTTTTTCTTATCCCTCAATCTCCATCCATAATCAGGATCCTTGTAGGTAATGTGCCACACATCAGTCCCAGATTTATTCACCATAAACTCAAAATTATTCTTCATCGCAAATATGGATGCTTTGGTTTTCAATTCAACCTTGTGTTTGAAAGAACTTGCCAAGGTAAAATTCTCCTAAAGCTTTGCCGGTTGAGGATTGATGTTGATGTGAGGCCTCTAGATCCTCTTTGGTGAACATGGGAGCACTCCATGTTCTACAATCTTCACATAAGTCCAATGGAGAACTCCATCTAAAACTATCATCGGTTCTACTTAGACCTGGATGACTATTTCTGGTCCCAGGTGTTTGCCGATCTTCTATTCTGCGCTCCTCAACTACCATAACATCTAAACTTTGTGTTGGCAAATCTGCCCTAATATCTGACCCACCAAGATCTGTTGCATCAGCAACATGATCTTCGTTGACATAAGGATCGTAGCCATAGGGATCGTACTCCGATGTGTCTTGCAAATATGCCGGATCTCTAACAGGGATATCATCATAGACTATAACGTTTGGATTTGTCTCGGGAACAAATGTCCCAACCTCACTTAGAGTTCCTTTGAAACCATGACATGGGGGAGAAATATTCTCTTCAAATTGAACTTTTTTATTAACGCTGGGAGAGGCCGATGCATTTCTTATACCTCCATTCTTAACCAATGTCGCACATAGAGGAATCATCTTCTCTACAGATTTCGATGCTAACCCAATGAATGCACACACATGCCTATCATTTTTTATAACGGTAGGTTTGACGGATTGTGAAAGGCATGTGTACGGGACCTCAATTTTCAAGTCATGCACACATTTATTCACTTCAAGCTCATCGTATAGAATGTCAAGCAGTTGCTCATACGTCACACCATTCTCCAAAGGCAGAACTTGATTTTCAGCATCCCTAAAAATCCAATCCCTATTTTCCAGTTCCCTAACACCATTGAATGCAAAAAATATGGAAACAGTCGAATCTGTATCAAAAAAACAAAAAAATAGGTCAAAAATTAAAACTATAACATAAAACAACAAAAAATCGATTTCTATCGAGAAATGTCGAGGCCTATTGAGGTCTATTGAGGCCTATCGAGTACAATCAAGGTACATTGAGGCAGACTGCCCAATAAATTTCTTATGAACCCATCGAGGCCCATCGAGACATATACTACATACATTAAGTTCTATGCATCTATTGAGGTCCATCGAGGATCATCGGGGTAGCCATTTTCCCCAAATGTGTGAGGGTTTTATCGAGGTCTATCAAGGACCATCAAGTCTCATCGAGGTAGTCATTTTCCCAAAAAATTTAGGGTTTTATCGAGGACCATTGAGTCTCATCGAGGTAGCCAATTAATATAAACATATGAGGGTTTTATCGAGGTCCATCGAGGACCATCGAGGTAGACAAAAAAAATCATAAAAAAAAACCAAGAAAGGAACGAAAATTCATTCCGATAGTAAAAGATTACAATAAAACATGAATGCATATACAAATTTGTTCGAAATAACAAAAACAATGTAGATAAACAAGTTTCCTCACTACATATAACAAATATATACTTACACATATAATTTTTGCCCCTATATCCGAAATCCAAAATGAAGTTCTTGTCTTGAAATGATTTACAACTTGCCCCTGAAATCCAAGCTCGAAAATTAGTATAGATTAAGATAATGGTGGCTGCCTTGTTTTTTTTTTTTTTTTTTTTTTTTTGTATGAGAGCTTGAGAGATAGAGAGAGAAAATGTGAGAGATAGAAAGGAAGAAGACAATAAGAGAAAAATAAAGAGAAATTTATGATAGTGACATTTTGGGAATTTAGGGAAATACTAGGATAAAAATGTGATTTTTTTTTAACTTAGTATGATTTTGTTATATGAGCCTTTAATGCATCAATAATCAAATTTCTCTATAGCATTTATACTTTTCATATTGCATGTTATATTAAAAATACATCTGTTACAGATTTTGTTTTTTTATTTAAGAAAAATTATAATTATAATTTTTTTTGTCATTTAGATTGAGTTTTTTTTTTTTAATTCTTCATTAAGTGGGAAGAAAAATATTTGTTGAACTTTGACAAAGAAGTACACAAGAAAATATTAAGGGTGAAAACGATATATAATAATTCGGAAAAAGAATATTTATTCCACTCAATTTTTAATAAAATAATAATAATTCAGATTCAATTTTATCTTTTTGGAAACTTAAAATCTGTAGACCCCCACAAACGAAAAATTATTTGTTTTCTTTCATTTTTTTCTGAATTATGTGGGCCCCCCATGTATTTGTTTTCTTTTTTGCATGCAATCTTCTTTTTATTTATATAATCTTCCATGAATGAAAAAAAAAACAATTATATTTAAATAAATAGTTCCTGACATATTAAATGAAACTTTGAATCCAATTAATACCATTTAAAAAAAACAATATTAGCTTAGGAGATTAAACAATAATGCAATTGATTTTATTTAAAAAAAAACGTAAAATATATAAAAGAAAATATGTTATAATGAACAATTTGATTTTATAACCTTTTTTAATACTAAACTAAACTCAAATTTATATTTTTAATTCTAAACAAGATAAAAAAAAATCTTATGAAATTTTGTAACTTACAAACAAAAATAGCTTAGTTAATTAAAACAAATATGGTTTTAATAATAAAAAAAATATGTGAAAAAACTATTATTATGAATTTAATGTTTTAATTTAAAATTTATGCAATATCAAATAACATTTGTTAAAATTTAATTTAGTTTAACTAAAATAATTTTCTCCATATTATGTTTTTGATATATTTGTCTATTTTATATCAATCATATATTCTAATTTTAAAACTCAAAAATATTTTATAAAATATTAAACTAATTATATTTTCGTAAATATATTTTCAGAAACACAAAGTCTAAATTTTTATTTTAAAATTATATTCTTTTAAAATATAATTTTCTAATCGCGAACAAGTAACTAGTAATCTATTTTATAGTTACACTAATTTTTATTTACCTAGTCCTCCGGACTTTTAGTTCAGAACTTTTATCCTGGGTTAAAGGAGCTCTTAGCTAAATAATTTTCATGAGAAGTTTACTAATTTAACATGCTTTTTTTTTTTTTTGAAGTAGTTGAATGTACAATAAAATCAGACAAAACGCCAAGGAGTCACAAAATGCCATCACAAAATACCAAGGAGTAAAAAGAAGTAAGATAGAAAGTGGGATTGTGATGTAAAAGATGATATATTTAAAGGAAAATGCTTTAAAAAAGATTCCCTTTTCAAAATAAATAAATAAATAATGCTTAAAAAAAGATGATAAGCACTTCTTTCTTTTTTATCAATAACTTAAAAAAAAAAAATCTTTTTGATCAATAATTGACTATTCTATGCAAATTCGGAATAGCTGCACTGCAACACTACGATTGAAATAATATAAAAAATTCTTTGGTAGTCCCAAAAAAAAAGATTATTGGTGCACCATAATCTACCGTCTGCTGGGAGAAAATGCAAATAAAAAAAATAAGAATAAGAAAAAGATTATGAATAGAATAAAAATTAATATGAAAAAAATAATTGATAAAATTATTAATTTTTTTAAAATTTTATATTGGAATAATTATTTTTTATATTTTCAAATGAAATAATTATTTTATAAAAAAAAATAGGAAAATAATTTTATTGGAATGACATTCTGCTACTACTTTAAAATACAATTAAACAAATGAATGAAATGAAAATGAATTCTTTTTCATTTTATTATCCTTAACCAAACATTATCTTAATGTTTTTAACATTTGAATTTATATAATCTTAATTTATTTTATAACTGTGTACATTGTAGTTATAGTACACATCTCACTCATTTTTATTTATTTATTTTTTTTTTGAATAATTTAGAGTCTCAAAGAATATAAATCTTTATATTTATATATATAATATATATACATGTACACCAGACTATTTGACGCAATTAGAGCATGTGCAACCAGACGGTATAACCCCATATATATGGGCTGAAACTCCTCCAACCAGACGGGATCACTAACATCATTTAGCCGTGTGTCAACAGTGACACGACATATATGCTGTGCACTGTTCACACAACAAATTTTTTTTTTCAAATATAAATATATTTATATCTTTTATATATATATATAAACATATGAGTATTATTTGGGTTTATATTTTATGTTGGGTTTTTTAAATGATAAATACACATAATTTAATTTTTTAAATAAAATTTCAAATATTTCATAATTAATTTTTTATATAATTTATTTTAATTTGTGTGAAAATTCTTACTCTACACTATAATAAAATAAAATTAACATTGAAATTGATTAAATATACAAAAGATAATTAAAATATTACAAACTTACATTCTAATATTAAAATAAAATAAAATAATATAATAATAAAAATAATATTCTATTTTATTAAAAAATAATATAATAATAAATAATATATTTTTTGGTGTAACTTTTGGTGTTGTGATTGGAATGGAAAAAAAATATGGTGCTAAAATTCTTTAGTTTTGGTATTGGTGCAACACTATAATAGGGTAATGGGTTGGAGATGCTCTTACTAATGTAAAAAAAAATTATAAAATAAAGCATATAATATATGCCTATTTTTGACTTATTTTGATACTTCTCTTCTCTACTTTTTATAGCAGCTTTTGTGAGTACTCTTACTAATGATTAATTATTATAGCAGAAGTATTTGTAAATGAACTAATATCCATCTAACTCTGTCATTTGTTGTGAGAAAAGGCTTAGAAATTTGGTTGAATTGAAAAGATGACACAGAACCGGAATATTTAACTATTTTTTTTTATGTATATCTCTTTGTTTTTATTTAACTCGGTTGATTTGTTTTTATGTTTATCTCTTTCTATATAAAAAAGTATGTATTTAACTATTTTTCTTTGTTATAATAGTTTTTTTTTTATTAATTTTAATGGAATATTACTATTGCACGCTATATTCATTATAAGACAAATTAATATTAGAGGCAAGCTAAATTCAATTATAATGTGAATGTTATTAGCAGCGGACTAGGAAGTCCACTACTAATATTGTTTAAATTTAAAATATATATAAAAAATATTATTAGTGTTGGACTTATAATTATTAGACGCGGATTGTTCACTGCTAATACTTAAGAGTAAATGCTCAGGAAAATTCTTGGGCTTAATTATTTATAATTATTAGTGACAGATAATTAATATTATTAGAGACAGACTATTCACCGCCAATAATATTAATTTAATCGTATTTATTCAACCATTATGTTATTAACGGCGGGAGCATAATGAAAATTTACCTTTACCGATTTTCTAGGAGGATCGATGCAGCATCTGCAACCTAATCTTAGGTATGGTGAGGTTAGGGATTCGTCGCAACAACAACCATTTTCTAGGTATGGTGAACTTGGGGGTTTCGTACAGTAACAACCATTTTTTAGATATGGTGAGTTTGGGGGCGGGTCGCAACAACGGGAGCAACCTTTTTTATCCACCTCGATACACCCACAACCTCAAGATCAGTTTGGGGACCTTACACTTGGACGATCTTCATAGCAGCCTTATATTCATTCACCACCGCAGCCACATCAGAAAGTTGAAGATGAGGAGAATTACCATATTGACCTTAATGATTATATTTAGTGATTAGTTTTTGTATTTTGATTAAATTAACACAATGTAATTATTTATTATGAAAATATCGGTATTAGTTAGTTTGTTGATAAATATTAAAATTATATATTAATTTTAATATTAGTTATGTTTAAATTAATTAATTGGTATTTTATTAAAATTTATTATGAATTATTTTTAAAAATATTTAGATAAATTTAGTGAATATTAATTTATTTTAAAAAAATATTAAAAAGTTTAATAAAAAAAATTATTAAAATTACTAGTGGCGGACCTCGCGGCTAATACCTGCTGCTAATAAATATTATTTTGTGTCAGTGTTCGATTCTGACACATAAAGTAGCTACAAGGTCTGCTGCTAATGCACGTCGCTAATAATATATTAGTAGAGTCAGTCGCTAATAATATATTAGTAGAGTCAGTCGCTAATACATATTATCAGTGTCAAATTAATATCGGTGGGGTATATTAGCGGCGGATCTCCACCATTACTTAATAATAGAAGCGGAGATGGAGCTTAACTATAATGCCCCGAAATCCCTAATGCGGTTTAATAGCTGGATTAGTAGGCCGGGAGGGCCATAATTGTTTAATTATGCCATTAAATGATTATATGCATGTTTATGTGAATTATATTATAATATAATGTTAAGTGCATGCATGTAGGTCCACATTTCTTACAGGGGTGTTTTGGTAATTTGGCTCGTTGAGGACGTAATTGTATATTTGTATGCATGTCGGTGACCTATTGTTGAGACCAGATTATAATGTGGATTTGTTCGAGCTAATTGGCATGAGACGATCTTTGAGTATAAATTAGTAGTTTACTCATAACTGGATTAAGCTCGGGGCTCGAGGTGAGTTTCGGGGTGATTTTAATGATTAGAGGGTTGCCGAGAATTAAAGGGTAACGGGATATGAATTATTGGTGTTTGAGAATATCGAGAATAACGGGAATTGGAGAGCGTTAATTATGAGTAACAAAATAGGTGGAAAATGTCAATTTTGCCCTTGGGAGCCTTTAGAAATCCTTATTTGACCTAGGGGTATTTTGGTCTTTTCACCCCTAGGATAGATTTAAGCCATTGAAGGCTGTAGAAGGAAGGGGAAAATAGAGCATTGAAAAGCCTTCTCCCGTACCTGTTTTCTCTCATTTTCTCTTTGGATTTTTGAGCCTAATTTGAGGATTCAAGCTTGGGAAATAAGTCTTGAGAGCTTGGGAGTGTGATCCACCATTGAAGAGCATCATAATCTGAACTTGAGGTACGTTTCTAGCCATTAAAATTCCTGGTTTGCTCTGTTTTAGCTTTGGTTTTCAGTTGAGATTTCTAGGTTGGATGATTGGTTTTGTTGGGAGTTTTTGGCTAGGGTTCTTGTGGTTGTGATGCTTAGGGCTTGTGGGGATAGTTTTTGGGTTCACTTGGCACCAAAAATGAGGTTTGGAAGCATTAGAATCGAGTTGGAATTGAAGGAGTCGAAGGAGGAAGAATCAGGGGAAGATCAGGCTTGGTGTAATGTTATAGTGCCCACAAGGGGGCGCTACAGCGCTACCCAGAGGAGGCTTGGGCAATTTGGGGTTCTAAGAATAGCGCTGGGGCGCTAGTGAGTAGCGCTGTAGCGCTACTCTGTTCCTTTAGAATCCCGTTTTGAGTGTTTTTAAGGGTTTTTGGCTCGGAGTTTCAATCCTTAGGGCCCAGGATCGAATCTACCCACCGTGTGGGTACGTTTCGAGGTCCCGAGAGTGGGGTTTAGGTCACGACCCTTTCATTGTTGATTTTCATTAATGGAGGTTATACTTGGTTATGAATAGGTAACCGCTAAGGAATAAAAAAATTGGATCGTTCTCAAGGGTCGTTCCTTTATTCATTCTTGCTCAAACCAGAAGTAAGATAACTGCACCCTGTGTATATGACATGCGTGATCGTTAAAGAGGCATGTTGGTTGTTAAATGTGGACATGGATTGCATATTAAATGCTAGTAGAGGCTGTTTACTTGTGTATGGTACTGACTATTCAGAATCGGCGTTGGTTGTGTATTACTGACCTGAGAGTCAGGAACGGCATAAGCGTCCTGAACGCAGGGTCGATTAAAAGATTAGATCTAATCGATATCAGCGTTGAATGACTCTAGGAGCATTAATGCTGGACCGACCCTAAGGTTGATGAAACTTATAAGCGCTTGACTAGTCTAGGACTAGTTACTCGGAGCCAAGGCCTAGGTGACCACTTGTCATGTGGCTTAGGAGCAGAATCTCATGGTTGTGACCCTATGGTCATGTGGTAGGTTATATTGGTGACTAGTTCATCGAACACCTATCTTGATAAGCTAGTGAAAGGTTCACTTATTTGTAAAGCCCAGGTGACCCTATCGTCACATGGCTAATGGGAACGAAACCCACTTTAGTGACTTTTCCAACTGTCATTCCTCTATTTTGAACTAAAAGTCTTGAATGATTATTATGATCATTGTTGATATTATATTCATGCGTTGTTGTGTTTTCTTGCTGGGCTTTGGCTCATGGGTGCGATGTGGTGCAAGTAAAGGGAAAGAAAAGCTCACCCAGCCTTGAGTGGAGAGCTTAGGTGGTGTTGTGTACATATGCGGCTGCTTGACCATCACGGCCAAGGAGTTCTCAGAGGAACTAGGGGGTTTACCCTATTTTTGCCGCTTAGGTCGGCGGGTTGTAAATTTGAAACAGTAATGACCATTTTGAGTTGTAAATAACTTGTAAATGTGTTTGATGGGCCCATGAACAGTTTTATGTTTTAAATAAAATATATCATTTCATTTTGATTGGTTTTCTACCTTAGCCTGTTAATAATACCTAGAAGCACGTTTTTAACCAAAGAACTCGAGTAGCGAGTTAAATTTTCGGTTCACCGATCACCGTAACTGTTCTGGGGTAACCAGGGTGTTACAACTTGGTATTAGAGTGTGCCAATGTTAGGTGTAATGCCCCGAATTCTCCGATGTGGTTTAATGGCGGGATTAGTAGGCCGGGAGGGCCATACTTGCTTAATTATGCCATTAAATAATAATATGCATGTTTATGTGAATTATATTATTATATGATGTTATATGCATGCATGTGGGTCCACATATGAATATTATGATGTTTTGGCAATTTGGCCCATTAAGGGTATATTTGTATATTTGGGTGCATATTGTGATTTGTGAATGAGGTCCCATTATTATGGAGATATATTCGAGCTATTCGAAATGAGACAGTCCTATATAATTGATTAGTGATTTTGTCATAACGGGGTCAATTATTGGGTAATAGGAATGTTATTTGATGATAAATTGGGAATTTTTGAGATCAGGATGAAATTCTGGAAGTTTTGACTATAATACCCCCGGGAGTGTTTTCGGGACCCCGAGCACTAGGTTTTATTTGAGGTTACTTAAGCTTGAAGTAGCTTGTCAGATAGAACGTACGTTAGAAAACCTCTCGTTCTTTTCCCGTAGTTCATTTTTAACGTTCGAAGCGTTTTCGAAGAAATCTCGAGTTCTAGGAGTCGGAATCAAGCGAGGATCGAGGCATAGCGATCCTAGGAATGATTAGAAGCTTCTTGACAGAAGGATTTGGTGAGAAACAACCTAATCGAAGGTAATCTAAGTTTAAAGTTTTGAGTTTTTAGAGTTTCTAAACTTTGAATTGGATTTTGTGAATCATTGAGTTCTTGGTTCGATTGAGCCTTGGGTTTTTATGGTTTTGGACCATTGGGAAGCTTGGGAACGTTGATTTGATGATTTGGTAATGTTTAGGCATGATTTTGGAGGCTTTGGGATGTTGAAAACAGATTTTGGGCATGTTCTGGGTTGGGCGCCGCGGCCCTAGCTCGAAGAAGCAGGTGGGGGAAATTGCCTTTGCTGGGAGCCGTGGCCCTTGATGTAGGGCATCACGGCCCTTGTTTCTGTGGTAGATGGGGGCCACGGCCCAAGGTACCAGGGCCGCAGCCCTTGAGCAGGGTTGAAGCCGTTTGTGTGTTTTGACCCCGGGAACCTAGTTTTAGGCCTCGAGATTGCTCCTACTACTTGGATTAGTTTGGATTGATGTACCATAGGCTAGATATTGGTTTAGAAACCTATGTTGATCATTTTTATTAATGGTGTCCCATATTTGGTTATGATTAGGTGACTGCTAAAGGACTAAAAGTTTATCATTCTCAAGGGTCGTTCTTTTAATCATTCTAGCTCGAATCTGAGGTAAGAAAACTGCACCCTGTGTATGTATGACATGCGTGATTATTATTGAGGCATGTTGGTTGATAAATGTGGACATGGATTGCATATTAAATGCTAGTGGATGTTATTTACTTGTATATGGCACTGACTAGTCAGGGATACTGACCTAAGAGTAAGAAACGGCATGAGCGTCTTGAACGCAGGGCCGAATGAAGATTAGATCTGACCGATATCAGCATTGAATGGATCTACACAACAAGGAAAATGGGCTTTTACTTCGGTTTTTAAGCTTGATTTACTTCGGTTTTCGCTAAAATTCGCAACCGAAGTAGTTCGGAGCGAAGTAAAAACTAGCTAAAAACCGAAGTAGAATCCCCACTTTCTACTTCGGTTTTTACCTAATAACTGAAGTAGAAAGTGTATATACGCTAGCATCCTGGGCACTTTCTACTTCGGTTTTTAGGTAAAACCGAAGTAAAATGTGCACTTTCTACTTCGGTTTTACCTAAGAACTGAAGTAAAATGGGACTTTCTACTTCGGTTCTTAGGTAAAACCGAAGTAGAAAGTGTACATTTTACTTCGGTTTTACCTAAAAACCAAAGTAGAAAGTGCCCGCATTTTTTATTTAATATATGTTTCTAATTATTTTTAAATGAATGGTTTCTATTTTTATATAAATATATATATATATATTGGCCTGATTTTATTTAATTGATCTAATTAATATTTTTTTTTGGCCTAATTATTTTTCAACAATTTAATTATATAATATTACAATTATATATATTTTTACAATTGAAATTAGTTAAGAATTTTTTTTGAATGAAAATATGATAACTTTTATTAATTAAAAATGTTGTACATAAACATATAAAATACAAGTACTTAAGTAAGATAACTAGCCTTAACATTAATACATTTACAAAAGACTAAACTTACAACTAAACAAAAATAGGCTTACTGATAAATGTATGGTATCAATTTGCCTAACCATTCGTGTTGGATTGGCAAGAGGTCTGCAATCTCACAATATTGCGTCTTCCCACCAAACTGTAAAATTAATAAATATAAATTAATTTCATAGATTATTGATAGCAAATAAATTATAAAAAATGAACTTACTTTTTCTTTTAGGGTAGTCATTGCATTTGATGCCCGTACAAGATCTCTAATGTACTTCAAGACATAAAAACCACATTCATGACTTTGTGGTTGTCTTGGACATGTAACATTGAATATCTTTGTGGGATTGCCAAGTAATGCATTGGAAGAAGCTCTATAATATGCACTATTTAAAAAGAAAATTATTAACAAAAGTTATTAAAATGTAGTAACATGTAATATTTGTTGCATATTAAGAAATATTTTAAAAAATTTAAGACTTACCTCATTATCATTGAATCAATTTCTTCTGGACGTTTGTGTGATTTCAATGGATCTAAGAACACGATTTTTCCTTTTGGCATAGCAATCACCAACATCCAATGTTCCCTAAAATAAGAAGCGTATGTTAAGTAAAATAATTAAATTTTTAATATATGACTAATCAAATAAAAAAAATTTACACTATTTCTTACCGTATGTTCCAAGGTATAAAGTAAAGTTGACCAACTCTATCCATGGTCATCAACCAATTCGCCAAGTCAATGGTTGATCGCTCTACATCGTTAACATTATTAATGCTAAGACGTTCAATGTCATAAAACTTGTAATAGACACGCTGATTTGGAAATAGGGACTCCCAAATGCATCTGCAAAATTTTCTTTAGTGTTAAATATTTTGAAAAATTTCGGCAGAGTTTCCCCTATAAATAGGACTTCCCAAACCTGTAAACATTCAATGTCTATGAAAATTTTCAACAGATCACAGAGCAGTACTCATAACTGATTCTAAATTCCTATCATTCCAAAGAATTAGTTTAAGGGATACCTTAATCCGAATATCATTGCTGAGCCTCCAATCATATGCAAGGTAGAAACTTGTTCCACATCCTCTGAAGTTAGGAATATTGACTCGCGATTCATGAATGTTGGGTCCACTGGAATGGAGACGACTGAGTTTATTCCCTTAACTCTGCAAAATTCTCTCACCATAAACTGAAGGCTAACATGGATGCGATTCATGATGTGATCGGCAAATGGTTGGCCTTCGGTCAGAGTGTTTTCGGGATTGACGTGAGACCCAGCTGATGACAGATGCGGGCTAGTCATAGGAGGTTTTGACATATCCTTGGATGAACTTTTTGACATAGGAGGTTTCTTTCTTAGAGGACCCTACACAACATCAAGTTAAAATAATATTAAAATACTGGACCAACAAATATTTTAATAGGTAACAAATTAAAGAATTCGTTTATACCTGGTCAGTCATAATTAAATCTTTTGGCCAAGGAAGAAATGTGTCATAAGTATCTCGAACATAGTGTATCTCCCCAACAGAGCATGGGATTTCAGCATCCTCTTGTAACATTTTGGTGACTCGCACCCTCGCATATTCGTCTGTCAGTGGACCCACCCCATCAATGATAACACCCTCTGCCACCACATTATGAATATTATCCGAACAAAGTAACACATCCTGCATGTACGGTGTGTCATCCTGCATGTACGGTGTGTGGTATTCTTCGTCGCTCTGCTCGTCATCATTGTCGTGTTCATCCATATCATCTATCCAACTTGCTTGTTTAGCTTTTTCCTCCTCTAAAGCTTTAAGTTCTGCTTTGAGCCTCGCAATTTCTGCATCTTTCTTACTAACAACATCAGCCATTTCTGTTGCTATTTTTGGTTTTCTTCCAAAGACGGACGAAATCTTCGCAAACGACCTACAATAATCAACCAAATTTATTTTAAAACTAAAATATTATAGAATTAAGTTAAATGCAACAAATAAAAAATAATATCATACCCAAGTGCTCTAACACGCCCTGGGTGCTCAGGTGTCCCTAAAGCTTGCGTTAATATGTCATTCCGACCCTTTGCAATGATTTCTCCACTACTAACTTTTTCTTTCAGCTCATTCTGTGGAACAAACCAGTGGTCACTTATATTAGTGACTTATAAGAACTTTATCATTCCTAAATTACTTTAAAATACTTGCTTGAAACCACTTACAATTCTTGCTTCAATTTGTTTGTCCAAATCTGTGACAAGAACTTTCCTCTTTTCTCGTGCTCTTATCCATACTTGGTACCGTTCTACATCTGCCACACCTAGTTCAGTTTTCTACAACATACAACAATTAATTAAAGTTGGTGAGTGCAATATTCTTCATAACAAGTTGACAATTATAAAATAGTGATTTGAATTACTTACCAGGTCCTCTCTAACATTGGCAAGCCCTCTACGAGATGTACAATGCCTCGAAGTATATTTGAGAGCTCTTTCACGTTGTGCTTCCCGCAAAGCCTACATTAAATAGGTAACAATAAGTTTTTAAGCAATTATTAGTATTTCAAAACTAATAAATCATATACATAATAGATATACACAATAGTACCATAAACTCAGGAGATAAACGGTGGCTAACAAATGTCCTCCAATCTTCTAGGTCAAGTTCTGGATATTTCTTAGGAAGGATTTGGAGTTCATCTATCAGACCGTCTTCTGCCAAAGGGTAGATGTAGTCACTAGTGATGTTGGTCTTAAAATCTCTCATCATTCTTCCCGCACTTTTCATTAATTCTGGTTTCCAATTTTCTGGAATGTTAAAGGCACCCTGAAATAGAAAGAAAATGATTAATGAAATGCAAAGTAATTCATGAAAATGATCAATATATTAAAGTAATTAAAATATTCATAAAATATTTTCTTACATATACATCCTCCCATATTCTGTTCTTCAATTCTTGTGGGACTTGTCTCCAATCCTTATAATTGAGAGAGACCGTTCTCCTAGTTTTAACTCCAAGGTACGATTGCATCTCACTATATGCTTTCCCTATAGGTTGACCTTTATCATTAAACTGAATATTTCTCTTTATTCCCTTAGCTTTTTTATTATTGATATTGTTCTTCTTTGTTGGGCCTCGCCTATTTGGTGTGTTCTCCCCTTCAGAAATTGTCATCTGCACATAAACAAGAATTAACGTTACAATTATGACATAAATAAATACATATTTAACATAAAAATGAATACATTACTCACTGGACACATTTTCTTTTCTTTTTTCTTTTCTTGGTTGATCCACAATCTACCCATATCCCGTCTCTAATATCATTTCTAATATATTCCCCATCATCATCAACTTCATGGAAATCATGGATTTTCTCAACTTGCTCATGTATTGGTTGTCCAACAATAAAATTGTCATGGAACAAATCATCGTTTTCTTCGTCATTTTCATCTTCTATAAACTGCCTTTCTGGGGTTCGTAAAACAACTGACCATTTATCATCAGCAGGATCAGTTATGTAAAACACTTGTTTTGCTTGGGTAGCCATGATGAAAGGATCATTCTTGTGACCTTTCTTACTTAAATCAACCAAAGTGAATCCAAGTTCATCAATTCTAACCCCAACATTGTTGTCCACCCAAGAACACTTGAGCAGAGGAATTTGAAATAAGGAATAATCAAGCTCCCATATTTCTTCAACAACCCCATAATATGCCATAGTACCAGCAACTGGATTATTGTCTTTTGCACTAGCGAAATGCACTGCTTCTGCCACAATACTTACTCCACTATTTTGAACCATTCGAGCATCATCTCGTGACTTTGTGTGAAATCTTTTTCCTCCAACAATGTAAGCATTGTGCTTTATTACATGAACACTTGGTCCAAATGATATGCGTTTTAACTCTGTCGACACTCCATGGTTTTCTTCTCCCAACCTTGCTAGAATAATATTTTTCAACCATCGACTAAATGTTTTATTGTGCTCATCTATAATCCATTTCTGTTTATTTTTAACCTTGTTGGGAATCATTGATTGTAATAACTCCATGTGCTCACTACAATACAAAGTACAACATATTAAAATTTCAATTATACATAAAAATGAGCATAATGTTTATTAAATCTATAACTTACGTTATATAGGGTTGAACTTCGGGATTGTTTTCCAACACAACTAAATGAGCTTGATCTAATTCTGCACGAGATATGGTCACTACTGTTCCTTTCCCTCGTAATCCTCTATCAACTCCATCTGAGTTATTCCGTGGTTTGCTAATTCCGATTGTGTCGATTCCAACCATGTACTCTGAACAAAATTCCACAGCTTCTTCAGCTAAATAACACTCAACCATACAAGCTTCAGGGCGATGGTGATTACGTACATATCCTTTCAACACCTTCATATTCCTTTCAAATGGATACATCCATCTCGCCCAAACTGGCCCACACAACTTGGCTTCTCTTACTAAATGGACCATCAAATGTATCATGATGTCAAAAAATGATGGTGGAAAATATTTTTCAAGCTTGCATAAAGTTTCAACTATTTCATCATGCAATGCATTCAACTTCTTCATTTCCAATTCTTTTCCACATAGTTGATTAAAGAAGATGCACACACTTATCACACTATCTCTAACTCTTTTTGGTAAAACTGACCGAATGGCAATTGGAAGTAATTGTTGCATTAATATATGACAATCATGTGATTTCATTCCAATTAACTTCAAATCTACCATAGACACCAAGTTTCGAACATTCGATGAGTAACCATCAGGCACTTTCATCCCTGCCAATGATTGACATACGACTTGCTTCTCTTCTTTAGACAATGTAAAACAAGCAGGAGGCAAATATGTGCGAGCCCCCTTTTCTTCAGGTGCCAAGCGGTGTCTTATACCCATTTCAACAAGATCTAAACGACTAGACAAACCATCTTTGGTTTTACCTGGGATATCAAGTAATGTACCGATTATACTTTCACATACATTTTTTTCTATGTGCATGACATCCAAGCAATGTCTAACGAGTAAATCTTTCCAGTAAGGAAGTTGAAAGAAAATTGATTTTCTTTGAAAACATCCATTGACTTTTTTGTTTTTATTCTTCTTCCCATACCTAAAGTCAACTTTTTCTACTTCCTTAAGAATTTGCTCACCTGACAATGGCAAAGGAGCAATGTCTCGTTCCACAGTACCGTCAAATGCTTTTTTTTTTATTTTTGTCAGGATGACTTAAATGCAAATATCGTCTATGACCCATATAACACATTTTGCGTCCATTTGACAAGCGACAGGCCCTTGTGTTGGTACAACAAATTGGACAAGCTTGGTAACCTTTTGTGCTTAAACCTGATAGGTTACCATATGCTGGAAAATCATTAACAGTCCATAACAACACCGCTTTCAAATTAAACACTTCTTTTTTAAAACCATCATATGCCTCAACACCATTTTCATACAACTCTTTCAAATCATCAATTAATGGTGCCAAGTAAACATCGATATCATGTCCTGGTTGTTTTGGGCCCGAAATCATTAATGAAAGCATCATGAACTTCCTTTTCATCACCAACCAAGGAGGAAGATTGTACATAACCAGGAAGACAGGCCATGAACTATGCCTACTACTAAGAGATCTATGCAGGTTTACTCCATCAGCAGCTAAACCAAGACGAAGATGTCTTGGTTCATTTTTGAATTCTGGATTGATATAATCTACCTTCTTCCAGGCCTGTGAATCTATAGGATGCCGGAGTTTACCATCTTTCACTCGTCCAGTCTCGTGCCATATTAAGTTCTTAGAGTGTTCTGCACTTCGATATAATCGCTTCAGCCGTGAAATCAAAGGTAAGTACCATAGCACTTTCTGAGGAATAAGTTTCCTAATCTCTTTACTTTTGTTAGGTTTGTACCGTGATAAACCACATTCTGGGCAAGCGTCCATGTCTGCATACTCCTTACGATATAAAATACAATCATTCGGACATGCATGAATCTTCTCATACTTCAACCCTATCAAACTTAATGTTTTCTTTACTTCATATGTAGACTCCGGAAAACAATTTTCTAGCGGCAAAATCTCCTTGAAAGCAGCTAAAAATTGACTGAAACACTTATCACTAACTCCATTTTCTGCTTTTATGTTATAAAATTTAACCATTGTGGGCAATCTTAGTTTATTGCAACCACTGAACAATTGTCTGTCTGCATCTCTAACCATACTATCAAATTTTTCTGGATTATGAAAAAACTCTTCTTGTGCTTCATCAAGCAATTCTATAGGATGATCATCAAAATCATTACTCTCAAAATCATCTACACCTCGCCTACCTAATGGATATGGGTCATTATTTAATAATTCTCCATGCCAATACCATTTACTATAACTCATATCAAATCCCCGACAAAATACATGATCCTTTATCATGGTAATATTCCCCTTTACTCCATTACCACAATCGATACAAGGACAACGAATTTTTTGTGGATCACTACAATTCTTTAGGCAAAACTCTAAAAATTTGTTGAATCCATCTTGAAATTGTGATGTTTCTCTCCTCTCAAGCATCCATGATTTATCCATACTAATAACAATATTCAATTCCTAATAAGTTAGAAAAAAAAAATTATATTAGGTTCTAGTCTTATAAATTTTTTAAAAAATTCGGCAGAGTATCCTCTGTTTCTATAGCATACCGTAATTTCATAATTACCTATAAAATCAATACAAACAAACACAATAATCAAGCATATATGAATCCATCATTATTAGGTTCTAGTCTTATAAATTTTTTAAAAAAATCGGCAGAGTATCCTCTGTTTCTATAGCATACCGTAATTTAAAAATTACCTATAAAACCATTTAAAACAAACACAATAATCAAGCATAGATGAATCTATCATTATTAGGTTCTACTCTTATAAATTTTTTTAAAAATTCGGCAGAGTATCCTCTGTTTCTATAGCATACCGCAATTTCAAAATTTCCTATAACAACAACACAAACAAACAAAATAATCAAGCATAAATCAATCCATCCTTATATCACCACAGCACGCAAATTTCCCAGAGCCTACTTCACTAATTTTCAAACATAACTTTCACTAAATCTAATATGCATGATTACATTAGTCTTATCTTTATACATAAATCTTATAGTAATATAAATACAAAAAATAACTAACCTTCAATATTAATCTTCAATGCACCCGAAATGAACAACAAAGTTCACCACTCAATCAACGACCCTACTAAAACATTACATAATTAGTAAACTACATAATTAATTATCAAATCAATAAATAAAAAAAATCAAACTAGTTAATGAAACTAATGAACAACACTTTGA
Organism: Humulus lupulus; assembly: GCF_963169125.1. Classification (NCBI taxonomy): domain Eukaryota; kingdom Viridiplantae; phylum Streptophyta; class Magnoliopsida; order Rosales; family Cannabaceae; genus Humulus; species Humulus lupulus. Next base: position 73,013,591 of record NC_084800.1, read on the forward strand.
TCATCTTCAAGTTATTTTTTTTCAAATATTTAAAAAACAAATTTATCTATTGTAAAAATTTCTAAAACTAACTAATATGCATATATATATATATATATTTATAATAAACATAATTTTTATCACATTATTTAAACTAACAAAATAAACAAATAATTATAAAAATTAATAAAATATTAATTATATTAATTTTAAATTCGGAATAATAAAAAAAATTAAAAAAAACATAGAAAATTAAAAAATTATCATCAAAACCACATTTTAGTAATCTATACCTGTTTTGAAGCTCAAAATCCCCTTGCAATGTCAAAAATCCGGTCAAAATCCGGCAAGAAACACCACTTTCAAATGGAGAAAAAACCCACTGCCAAATGCCTTTTTTTCTCTAAAAAACAAAAAAAAAAAGATTTTTGGACTATATTTCGGTTTATAGGGTAGAAATATTGCAAGAAATAAAGAAAAAACAAAAAAAAAAGGCTTGGAGAATCAAAATGGGTGTTGGCTCACGGTGGTTAATGGAGGTTTTGGGGGTTTCTTTTTGCACAGAAGGTAGAGAGGATTTGAGAAGATGACCGTTCGGGTCTAGGGAAGGGACTTATAAAGCACTTTTAACTTCGGTTTTTGGTAAAAACCGAAGTAGAAAGTGGAATTTCCACTTCGGTTTTTACCAAAAAACCGAAGTTAAAGGTCCCTAAGTCATACCCCTTGGAGACTTTTAACTTCGGTTTTTTGGTAAAAACCGAAGTGGAAGGTACACTTTCTACTTCGGTTTTTACTTAAAAACCGAAGTTAAAAGTGCACAAGGGCCGCGTTTGGTTTGGCCAGTTTTTTGCATTTTTACTATCTCTAAACGTAATATAAGGGCTTGTGCAAACAAACACGGCCCTCTCCACTATGAATTTTTCACTTCGTTTTTTTAAAAAAGCGAAGTAGAAAGTAATTTTTTTCAGAGCGCCAATTTGAAAAGCGAAGTAAAAGAGTTTGAAAAGGTTTTTACTTCGCTTTTTTTGTATGCTCACTATAAAAACCGAAGTAAAAACCTATATTTCTAGTAGTGCTAAGGCATTAATGCTGGACCGACCCTAAGGTCGATGAAACTTATAAGTGCTTGGCTAGTCTAAGACTAGTTACTAAGAGCCAGGGCCAAAGGCCTAGGTGACCGTTTGTCACATGGCTAGGGAACGATGTTCCAGGGTTATGACTTTATGGTCATGAGGAAGGTTATGTTGGTGACTAATCATCATGCACCTATCCTGTTTAAGCTAGTGAAAGGTTCACTTATCTGTTAAGCTTCGATGATCCTATCGTCACATGGCTAAAGGGAACTGTCCCCATTTTAGTGACTTTTGCGACTGTCACCTATCTGTTTTGGACTGAAAGTCCTAAATGATTATTATGATCATTGTTGATATTATATCATGCTATATTGTGTTTTCTTGCTGGGCCTTGGCTCATGGGTGCTATGTGGTGCATGTAAAGGGAAAGAAAAGTTCACCCATCCTTGAGTGGAGAGCTTAGGTGGTGATGTGTACATATGCGGCCGCTTGACCACCACGACCAAGGTGTTCTCAGAGGAACTGGGGGGTTTACCCTATTTTTGCCGCTTAGGTCGGCGGGTTTGTAAATTTGAAACAGTAATGACCATTTTATACTATCAACAATTTGTAAATGTTTTGATTAGTTCATGAGAAGTCTATATACTTAATGAAATATATCCTTTCCTTTTTATTGGTTTTCCACCTTAACCTGTTATTAACGCTTAGAGCATGTTTTTTAACCAAAGGACTCGGGTAGCGGGTCAAATTTCCGGTGCATCGTTCACCGTAACTGTTCTGGGGTAACCAGGGCGTTACATTAGGGTTCCTGTAGACTGGCTGGGCATGTACACTCACCACTGAAGACAAGCTCGACTCATGGTTTGGTAACTATTTATGTAGTTATATGTATAACTGCTTAAATATAGTATAAATGCTTTACCTGTATGCATGAGACACCATGTTAAGCCTGTGCCCTGAATAATACATTCTCAGCAATCGTGTGCTAAATAGTACTAAAATTGCTGGAACATACTTATTAGTATTGTTGATTGTGAATTATTATGTGATACATGCTAAGTGTTAAATGTTATAATCATGTATCTATTTGTATATCTGTATGACTGTGGAATATGATAGTTATCTATTTGTTCTTGGATCGTAAGGCGACAAGAGGTTTAGTTATTATTACTTGATTGGTCGTATTGACTATTGCTTCAGCAAGGTATAGGTGATAAGAATGAATCCAAGGCAGACAGATACTTCAGCTAGCCAGAGTGATCAATGCTAGAATAATAATAATCAGGGTCAAGAGAATGACCAAGGACAGATTCCACAGCCAGCTCCTGCAAACTGGCAGCAGTTATTTAATGATCTGCATGCTACAGTGTTGAGACAGGGAGAAGAACTTCGCCTCGTGAGACAACAGCAAGCACCTGCACTGGCCAGTGTATCAGAGGCACCTCCTATGTCGGTGCCAGCAGCTGAGCAGCTGCCTGTGGTTGGTAATAAATGGGAGCCTCTTTATAAAAGGTTCAAGAAGCAGCAACCTCCAGTTTTTTAGGGCAGTGAATGTAATGCCCCGAAATCCCTAATACGGTTTAATGGCTGGATTAGTAGGCCGAGAGGGCCATAACTATTTAATTATTCCATTAACTAATAATATGCATGTTTATGTGAATTATATTATAATATGATGTTATATGCATGCATATGGGTCCACATTTGATTATTAGGGTGTTTTGGTAATTTGGTCATTGAGGGCATATTTGTATATTTGGGTGCATATTGTGATTTGTGAATGAGATCCCATTATTATGGAGATATATTCGTGCTATTCGACATGAGACGATCTTATATTATAAATTTGCAGTTTTGTCATAACGAGGTCTTTTATTGGGATATTGAGTTATGAGGATGTTATTTGATGATAAATTGGGAGTTATTGAGATCAGGAGGAAATTCTGGGAGTTTTGACTATAATGTCCTTGGGGGTTATTTTGGGACCCCGAGCACTAGGTTTTATTTGAGGTTACTTAAGCTTGAAGTAGCTTGTCAGATAGAACCGTACGTTAGAAAACCTCTCTTTCTCTTTCCGATAGTTCATTTTACCATTCAAAGCAATTTTGAAGAAATCTCGAGTTCTAGGAGTCGGATTCAAGCAAGGATCGAGGCATAGCGATCCTAGGGAAGATTAGAAGCTTATTAGCTAAAGGATTTAGTTGGAAAAAACTCAATTAGAGGTAATTCAAGTTTTAATTTTTTAAAGTTTTTAAGCTTAGAATTGGACTTTGTGAATTGTTGAGTTTTTGGTTCATTTAAGCCTCGAGATTTGATGGTTTTGGATCATTGGGAAGCTTGGGAACTTTTATTTGATGATTTGGAAGTGTTTAGGTATGTTTTTGGAGGGTTTGGGATGATGGAAAACGGGTTTATGGCTGGTTTGGGTTGGGGGTCACGGCCCTGTTCTTGGACGCCGCGGCCCTTGCTCCTGGAGTGGCTGGGGGCTGAGGCTCAAGGTTCTAGGGCCGCAGCCCTTGGCCAGGTTTGAGCCCGTTTGAGTGTTTTGACCCGGGGAACTTGGTTTTAGGCCTTGGGATGGTTCCTACTACCCGGATTAGTGGGGATTGATGTCCCGGAGGCTAGATCTTGGTTTGGGAACCCTTGTTGTTCATTTTATTGATGGTATCCCATATTTGGTTATGACTAGGTGACTGCTAAAGGACTAAAAGTCAGATCGTTCTCAAGAGTTGTTCTTTTATTCAATTTCACTCGAATTAGAGGTAAGAAAACTACACCCTGTGCATATATGACATGCATGGTTATTCTTGATGCATGTTGGATGGTTAAATGTGACACGCATGGTTATTGTTGAGGCATGTCGAGTGATTAAATGTGATGCATGTGATGCACGAGAAACATGTGATTAGGGCATGCTGTGAATATTGATTAGGAGATTGATCATTGCTTGAGTCTCTGTAATTGTGCATGATTATAATTATGCTTTTGATTACTGAGTGAGCATGCCAAATGCCTTATATTTGAATATTTGACATATGCTATATGTCTGTTTGTATTACCTAAATGAGGAAGCACTGACTTATTAGTCAGGGATTGGCAATGGTGTTAATATCAACTATGAAGCTGTGACTCATTAGTCACATTCGGCAGTGGTATTGAGCACTGGTCACATGGGATTGACTTATAAGTCAAGTACGGCCTTAGCGTATTTAACGTAAGCCGATAAAAGATTAATCGTCATCTGCATTAAATGAATCAAATGAGCATTAATGCCGGACCGACCTCAAGTTCGATGAAAATTAAAAGCGCTTGTCTAGTCTATGGGCTAGTTAATTAGAGCCAGAGTCAGAAAGGCTAAGGTGACCTACATGTCACATGGCTAGGAGGGTATGGGACCTCCAGAGATTGACTTATTAGTCATCTATACAAAGTGTGACTTATTAGTCACTAATACCGAGCGTGACTTATTAGTCACTAATACAGAGTGTGCCTCATTAGTCACCTATACAGGGTATGACTCATTAGTAATCCATACAGATATTGGCTTATTAGTCATCTATACAGAGCGTGACTCATTAGTCGCCTATAAAGAGTGAGACTCATTAGTCTCCCATATAGAGTGTGACTCATTAGTCACCTATATAGAGTGTGACTCACTAGTCACCTAGACAGAGATGGACTTATTAGTCATCTGCACAGGGTATGGCTCATTAGTCATCTATACAAAGTGTGACTAATAAGTCACTTATACAGGGTGTGATTCATTAGTCACCCACTCCGACATCTACTTATTAGTCATCTGTGCAAGAAGCAGGTCCTCAGAGAATGACTCATTAGTCTTCTATTCTGATGCAGGACCCCATAATCATTTATTTGAACTTATTTGCATGCATGACGGAAGCTATTATTGCTAGGCATGCACATTATGATTCGATGACATGTTATTACTGTTCATGAGCATGTTGAGTTTTCTTGCTGGGCTTCGGCTCACGGGTGCTATATGGTGCTGGTAAAGGCAAAAGAAAGCTGGACCATCCTTGAGTTGGAGAGCTTAGGTGACGACGTGTACATATGCGGCTGCTCGACCGCCACGGCCGAGGGTTGAAAGAGGAACTAGGGTTAAACCCTATTTTTCCGCTTAACTCAGCCTGTTGTAAATATTTTCTTGTAATAGACCTCTAAATTATATTTTTGGGATCCCAGTGTATACAATAAACGTTCTAATGAAACGTTATATCTTAACCAAAATTTGTAATCCCTAAATCGCTAATCATACTTAGTTACACGATTTTGGCCAAATGATTCGATTAGCGAGTTTATCACTGTTTACAAGGCACACCGTAATGGTCCGTGGAGTTTAGGGTGTTACAGTGCAAATCCTGCCAAGGCAGAGCAATGGATGAGTATTATTACCACCATCCTAGACTTTATGAGTGTGACTGGTAATGAGAGGGTGGCTTGTGCCACTTATATGTTTTGAGAGGATGCCCGAATTTGGTGGGAGGTTATTACCCAGACCAGAAATGTTAACGCCTTGAGTTGGGAAGAGTTTCAGACTTTGTTCAACGAGAAATATTTTAATGATGCCATCAGGGCGGCAAAGGCTGAGGAGTTCATTAGGCTACTTCAGGGAGGTTTTTCAGTCACTGAGTATGCCTTGAAGTTTGATCGTTTGGCAAAATTTTCCATGGAGCTGGTGCCCACTGATGGGACCAGGAGGGAGAGATTGCTTCAGGGGCTACAGCCCAGGTTAGCCCGTGATGTTCGTATTACCACTGTGGTTGGGATTACTACCTATGCACAGGTGGTTGAGAAGGCACTCACAACTGAGAGTGCAGAGAACAAGATCTGGCGAGATAGTGAAGCCAGAAAAAAGTTCAGGAGGACAGGTCCTCCATTTGTGGGTTATGGTAGGGGTGTAGGCCCCAGTGATCAGAAGAGGAAGGTTCATGACACCTTCCCAGTTCCAGGTCCTGATAGGCGGCCCTGTGGTGTTTCAATGGGTCGTCCAGGTAGTAATGAGGCCTGTAAGTCTTATCCTGAATGCCCTAGATGCAAGAGGCGTCATTTGGGAGAATGTAGGGCAAGGGCCTGCTTCTCATGTGGAGCAGTGGGTCATCTTAATAAAGTTGCCCTAAGGCCAGAAAAGAAGAACCCAGAATAGCGGACAGCTCGGCCCCAGCTCGAGTGTTCGCATTAACACAAGCAGAAGCTGAGGCTTCTTCCTCAGTAGTTACATGTCAGCTTCTTAGTGCTGGAACCCCTTATAATGTTTTGATTGATTCTGGTGTTACACATTCTTTTGTTGCTAGTAGTATTATTGATAGACTGTGTAGACCCTGTGATTTTTATGCTGTGGGGTTTGGAACTTTGTTACCCACTGGAGAGTTAGTGGTATCCAAGAGATTGGCCAGATCTTTGCCAGTGACAGTGGAGGGCAGAGAGTTGTCAGTGGATTTGATAGAGTTGGTTATGACTGACTTCGATATGATATTGGGTATGGATTGGTTGGCAAAGTATGGGGCAACCATTTATTGCAGAAGGAAGATGGTGTTGGTTTTTATTGATCAAATAAGAGATTATACGCAGCGGAACAACAATCAAATTGTTAATTTAATCCCACAAGATTTCTAGATCTACTTCTTCACATGCATATATATATATATATTGAATCAAAGACAAGAATAGAAAAATTATCTCAAGTCCTTCCTTGATGCTATCTTTTTGTATGGCTAAATCCTTGAGATCTCACACCAAGATCTTCCAAAATGTTCTCAGCACACAAAGAACGAGTGTGGGCTCGCTATAAAAAATAATAGGCAAAATCTATTTATCAGATGTTCTCAACACATGAGATCTGATAAAGTTCGGACCTAGGTTTTGTGAAGAACAATGACTTTTTTATGTATCTCTGTTCTCTTTCTCTGAGAGAGATTTCTACATATTTTTCTATCCCTGAAAAGTTACGTTCTGAAAAACTGATATCTTATATTTAATATATCCAATATATTAAAATAAAATCTTAGTTATTTTAAACAATTTGAAAATAACTAATCAGTTATCAGATTTTTGTTTAAATAATAATATTTTAATCATATTACAATATCTCATTATTTATTTAATATTTAAATAACTAAAATTGTGGAACCAAGAAACTTTCTCAGTCTCTTATGCGTGTGGCACAGTGACTGTGCACTGTGCTACACGTGTACCACATGCCAGTGATGGAATGCGATTTTTCCCAATTTTTATTATTATTTAAATACCAAAAATCTCAAAAATAAATTAATTCAAAATTAATTATATTTTTGTTAAATAAAATAATTAATTAATTACATATAATTATACTATAATTATATTTTATACATAGAAAAATATTTTACTTATCAAATAAGTCATTTTTGCCCATTTTTGTATTTATCTTTGTCAGTGTTTGTTTGAGCCATTTCGGGGACCATGGACCTATAACATTAAGTTCCAATAAATTGAAACTAAATAATTAAACTCTTTAATTGTAATAGTTAATTTATTAATTCTGATATTTCTCCACTATAAATTCAGAATTGCACTCTTTATGTTATAGATATACTTTTATAGAAATCTTTTCGTAAGTCGTCCATTGATATAACCATCATTCAATAGTTCAACCCTCTAACTAATTAGTTCATAACTTAGAATGGAAGAATTACCATTTCACCTTTCTAATTTACTTCTTATATTCCTTAAGTACCATTAATTCACTAGTGAATAATTAATCTATAATCTAATTATAGATTTGAGCTCAAAATCATTCAGTTCCAGAATTAATCCTTAAGGGAACTAATATACGATCCGTTAGGAAATATTAGATTCCGTATTGTTGATACATGTTCCCATCCATCCATGATATTAAATCTCCAAAACAAAAGTCATTAGCATCATTATTTGAAGAGACCTTAACGAATGAATCAAAAGATTTAATAAACATGAACAGGAGTTCATGAACACTCTGGATTTAGGTTGATATATAAATGATCATCAGTTATGATATGAATTACAAGTATTTATTGTTAAATGGTTTTTGGATAAAGACTTTAATTCATATCGGTCCATGTCATATATAATCATATTATATAAAGCACATTTACCGAGATGTCTTACCACATCAATAATCTGAATCTAGATTATTTGTATCATTATGATACTCAGTAAACCGTACTTACAACTCCAATTAAAGAATTTCATAACTTTAATTTGTTGTTGTTGACTATTTTTATTCATTCATGTGATCTTAATTCTCTCGTACTAATACAAGATCACATCCTTAATAATGAATATGAAATTTTTCTGATATTTACAAAATTATTCAAACAATAATTTAACAATCTAAATATAACAATAATAATAAACCATTGTATTTATTTATTCACAGAAAAAACAAATGTCTTTTACATGCTTTTAGGACACACTCCTAATAGATGGTCACCTTTGAGCCTGAAGGTGAGGATCTTTTTGTGTTTGTTGGTATTGTGCACGGACCTCGCATACCATTAATTTCTGTATTGAGGGCTAGAGATCTTATGCAAAAATGTTGCATTGGATTCTTAGCTAGTGTTGTTGATTATTAAATGTTGTAGTGATTTTATCCTACGATAAGTTGTTCCAGAATCGACTAATACTTTTTAAAGAGTATTTAATCCACCAACTCATGATCATAAACAGTTAAAAACTCTTGAAACAGTTTCAAAACAACTATAAAAGTGAAAATGTCAATCAACATTTTGATAAAATATAGATGTAAGCTATACTCTGATTCTAGTTGAATAATTACTCTATATTCTATTATTTTTCTCATTAATTAATAACTTTCTATTTGTCTTTTTTTTTTTATTTTGTGAAATAATTATTTTCTATTTTAACTTTGATTGTTGGGGGCACAAAATAAGTATTTTGTGTACAGGAAATCCTTCCTCAACAATACAAAGATAATTAAGGTAAGTAATATATAATTGGAAGATTCTTCGGTAGAGGCTTTAAAAAGAGCCCTACTAGTGGGGCTTTTTTATATTTTGGACCCGTGAACAGATTTTGATGCGATTTTTTTATAACTTTGTATATTGTAGTTATTTAGAGCTTCCTGCAAATTTTTATAAAATTCTGAATGATTTACAGTACTAAAAACTATGTTCAAACATATTGTTTTCCACGCGCATAAAAAAATTAGTAACGCATGCAACAACATGTTTTTAAATTAGTTTTCGACACTATAAATTATTTGGAATTTTCTAAAAATATGTAAAATGTTTTAAATAACTACAATATACACGACCATAAAAAATTCACGCTGAAAACTATTCACGAGAACTCAAAATAGCCCAACTGGTAGGACTCTTTTTTAACTCTTTTTAAAGACCATTCCATAAAAAATTCCTATAATTATTAAATACTAATAAAATGAATTATATATGCGTATGTATATAGGACAATTCTTCTACATGAGCTTCACTTTAAACCCTACTGGTGGGGCTCTCAGTGTTCTCGACCCGCGAACAGTTTTTGACGCGGTTTTTTTATGATCGTGTATATTTTAGCTATTTAGAGCATCCTGCAAATGTTTAGAAAATTCCAAATAGTTTATAGTACTGAAAACTAAGTTCAAACATGTTGTTGCACGCGTGACTAATTTTTTTTATGCGCGTGGAAAACAACATGTTTGAACCTAGTTTTCGGTACTGTAAATCATTCAGAATTTTATAAAAATTTGCAGAAAGCTCTAAATAACTACAATATACACAATCATAAAAAAAAATTGCACCGAAAACTGTTCACTGGTCGAGAACACTGAGAGTTCCACCAGTAAGAGTTAAAGTGAAACCCCTGTAGGAGAATTCTCCTATATATATATATATTCACAATTATTAATTACGTACCATCTTCTAGCCCTGATTTCGAAGAGGTCTTGGCTTCAAGTGTGACCCCAGACCCACAATTTTCTTTTTTACTTGTGTATAAGTTCTGCATCCCAACAATGAAATATATAAGACATTTTATAGTGGCAATTAAACAATTAATTTTATTTTTCGCTCAAACAAACTCCATATATATAAATATATTTTTTTCCCATTATTGAAGTACATTACTTAAGTCTTTCACTTCTTTTGATAAGTTCTTTATTTGTTTGTTTTTCTATTATAAAATATACTAGTGGCAAAGCACATCCAAAGCATGTGCCAACTACTTGAAATTTTGTATAGTCATTTTGTATGGTCTTAAAATGTAGGATTTTTGGATTTTTTTTAGCATTTTAATTAATAAGCTAATTATATTATACTAATAATAGTATAATAATGCCAACTACTTGAAATTGATAAATGTTTATATTCCTCAAAAAGGGGCACAAGGCAATACAGAGGTATATATAGTGGGTCATTTACATTCGAGATATATGACCTAACACGCGTACAGTGAAACATGAAAAACATTACTATTAACTAATTGTAATTACTGAGGATAATCATGGTTTAACATCCCCCCGCAAACTCATGGGGCGAGGAAGCACAATGAGTTTGTTTCGCAATTCTTGAAATTGAGTTATGACCAAAGGTTTGGTGAGACAATCAGCAATTTGATCAGCAGAGGGTGTAAAATAGAGGTGTAAAGCTTTCCTTGTGACACATTCGCGAACAAAATGATAGTCAATGTAATGCCCCGAATTCTCCGATGTGTTTAACGGCGTGAATAGTAGGCCGGGAGGGCCATACTTGCTTAATTGTGTTATTAATTGATAAAATGCATGTATATGTTGATTATATTATAATATGATGTGAAATGCATGCATGTGAGTCCATATTTTTAATTACAGGGGTGTGATGGTAATTTGGCCCGTTGAGGGTAAATTATTTATTTGGATGCATGTAGGTGATATATTGTTAAGGCCACATTATAATGTGGATTTGTTCGAGCTATTCGGCATGAGACGATCTTTAAGTATTAAAATAGCGGTTTAGTCATAACGGGATTAAGTTCGAGGCTCGGGGTGAGTCTTGGGATGTTTTAATGATTAGAACGTTGCCGGGAGTAAAAAAAATAACGGGACATGAATTATTGGCGTTTGGGAATTTTGAGAATAGCGGGAATTGGAGAGCGTTAATTATTATTAACGAAATAGGTGAAAGATGACGATTTTACCCTTGGGGAGACATTAGAAGCTTTTGATGACCTAGGGGTATTAAGGTCATTTTTCTTGGGTTATATATGTTCAAGTGGCTGTAGAAGGATATAGAACAAAAACAGAGCAGCTTCTTCACCTTCCCGTATATCATTTCCTCTCTATCTTTCTTTGAGGTTTTTGGTCCCAAGTTGAGGTAGCAAGCTAGGAAATCAAAGCTTGGAGGTTGTGGATTTAGTTCATCATCTTAAGAGGATTCAAAACCAGTTGGAGGTAAGGAATTGTCTTTGAATTTTAGGTGTTACTCTGTTTTTCTTATAGTTTTCAGCTCTAGATTTTGGATGTGGAAAGTTGGAATCAAGGGGAGTTTTTGTGTATGTTTGATTGGGTTTTGGTGAGGAGGTGATGTAGATGAGGTTTAGGGGTTGAATTGGATGTTTTGGTAAGGTTTGGGATGTGTTTGGAAGGTTGATTTCAAAGGAATCGCAAGGAGGGAGTTTCAGTGCAGCTGCTGGTCTGAAGCTGGCGCCCCAGTGCCAGTCCTAGCGCCCCAGCGCTATTCAGGGCAGAGAGCAACCCTCTCTGTCTCTGGGGCAGCGCCCCAGCGCTGGTGGATGGCGCCTAGGCGCTAGGCTAGTTTCAGGAGGTGTTGATTTTAGGGTTCGGGATGGTTTTTAAGGTTCGGGGGTTGGTTCTTTTGGCCCTTTTGAGTAGTTTGAGAGTCCCGAGAGTGGGGGATTGGTCCCGGGAGTGTGGTTTAGTTTGTGAACCATTCATTGATTTGTTTTATTAATGGATTATAATTGGTTATGATTAGGTAACCGCTAAGGGGTCTAAAGGTTGATCGTTCTCAGGGGTCGTTCTTTTAATCATTCTAGCTCGAATCAGAGGTAAGAAAACTGCACCCCAAGTGTGACATGCATGGATATTCATGAAGTATGCTGGTTGTGTAAATATGGACTTGGATTGAGTATGGAATGTTTAGCATATGTTGCTCACTTGTGCATGGTACTGACTCATTAGTCAGATTTGGCAAAGGTGCTAGTATCAATTGTGAAGCTGTGACTTATTAGTCAGGTTCGGCAGTGGTACTGGGCCTTGGTCACGTTGAGCTGACTCATTAGTCAGGATGGCCTTAGCATGTAATGCAAGCCAACAAAGATTGGCTCTAATCGACCATCAGCATTGAACGACTCAAAGAGCATTAATGCCAGACTGACCCCGAGGGTCGATGAATGAAATAAGTGCTTGGAGGCTAGTGGCTTACCTAGCAGCCACTCTCCCACTTGAAACAGTGATATGCTTATCAGTCACTCAGTATGGTTTACCAGAACCTATTGAAGGCTAGTGGCTTACCTAGCAGCCACTCTTCCACTTGAATTAGTGACTTGCTTGTCAGCCACTCAGTATGGTTTATCAGGACCTCATGTGATGTTCACTCATTTGTTCGAAGCTCTATGCTCAGTGTGATTATAATGATAATCATTTGATAATGTTTATGCAAAGTGTTATGTTTTCTTGCTGGGATTTGGCTCATGGGTGCTATGTGGTGCAGGTAAAGGGAAAGAAAAACTCACCTAGCCTTGAGTGGAGAGCTGATGTGGTGATGTGTACATATGCGGCCGCTTGGCCACCACGGCCAAGGAGTTCTCAGAGGAACTAGGGGGTTTACCCTACTTTTGCCGCTTAGGTCGGCGGGATTGTAAATTTGAAACAATAGTAACCATTTTGTACTGAGAACAACTTGTAAACGTTTTGTTTAGCTCTGCAAAGCAGTTTGTAATGAAGACTTCCATTTCCTTTTTATTGGTTTTTATACCTTAACCTGTTAATTACACTTAGAGCACGTTTTTGACCAAAGGACTCGGGCAGCGAGTCAAATTTCCGGTCCACCGTTCACCGTAACTGTTCTGGGGTAACCAGGGCGTTACAGTCAAGTTCAACATGTTTTGAACGGGCATGAAGAACAGGGTTAGAAGCAAGGTGCAGCGAGCTTAGGTTGTCACAGTAAAGTGTTGGAGGTTGATGCAATGGAATCCCAAGTTCAGAGAGTAATGATTCAAGCCAGGATACTTCAGCAGCGCCATTTTCCATAGCACGGTACTCAGATTCGGTGCTGGAGCAAGAGACTACTTTCTGTTTTGAGGAAGACCAAGAGATGAGATTGTAGCCTAGAAAAATGTAGTAAGCGCTTGTGCTTCGGCGATCATCGGGGCAAGAGGCCCAGTCCGCATCTGTGTAAGCATGAAGTGTGTGATCGGAGTTTGGTTGAATAAGAAGTCTGAGGTGACCAGTTCCCTTAATATAGCGAAGGACACGTTTGGCTGCCTTCATGTGCACATCTGTAGGAGCATGCATAAACTGGCAGAGCTTGTTGACTGAGAAAGCTAGATCAGGGCGGGTAATAGTGCAGTACTGTAACGCACCAACCAGACTTCTATAATCAGTAGCCGAGGGGAGTGGAATACCATCATGGATGGAAATGGTGCCCAAAGCGATAGGGTTAGGCAACGGTTTGGAATCCAGCATACCAGTTTTGGAAAGCAAGTCACGGAAGTACTTTGTTTGGCTGAGATGTAATCCCGCGGTAGAACGATGCACCTCAATGCCAAGGAAGAAGTGTAAGGGGCCAAGATCTTTCACAACGAACTGAGAATTGAGGTAGACAGTGAGAGCGGCAATAGACTTCGAGCAAGAGCCAATTATTAAGATATCATCAACGTAGATGAAAGCAATGATGGATACACCATTAGTGTTGTACAGAAACATAGATGTGTCGGCTTGAGAAGCCCGAAAGCCCCACTGAGTTAATGCAGAACTTAACTTTGTAAACCACGCCCTAGGTGATTGGTGCAACCCGTACAAGGACTTTGAAAGTAAACACACATGATCAGGATGGACAGAGATGATAAACCCTTGTGGTTGACTCATATAAACAGTTTCAAGGAGGTCTCCATGCAAGAATGCATTATGAACATCAAGTTGCTTTATCTCCCAGTGGCAAGAAGCAGCAATACTGAGCACCAATCTTATTGTTGACGGCTTGATAACAGGGCTAAACGTCTCGTGGAAATCTAAGCCCGGTGTTTGGTGAAATCCTTTCGCTACAAGGCGAGCCTTATATCGCTCGACAGTGCCATCAGCATGTAATTTCACTCTAAAAACCCATTTACAGCCCACTATTGTAGCACCAGGTGGTTTGGGAACCAGTTGCCATGTGCCTTGAGAGGTTTAGGCAAAAAAATTTGTTTGCATAGCATCATGCCACACTTGAAGTTTGGAGGCCTCAGTGAAGGAAGAAGGTTCAATGGGTATCTCAGTGAGGGTGCTAGCAAAGAGCTTTGGTTTAAATATACCCAGTTTGGCTTTAGTAAGCATGGGGTGAATGTTTTTAGGTGCACTGGGCTGCTCACTGGAAGAAGGGATAGAGGGGCTGGCGGATGGGGAAGGGGTAGGAGATGGTGGAGAGATAGTGGAAGGAGAAGAGTGAGAGGAAGAAGGAGTAGAGGGAGAGACATGGGCTGTAGTGGCAGGAGAAGAAGGTGGTGGTATGAAAGGTAATGAATTAATGACAACATGAGGGGTACTAGGAGGGGGTGAAGCAGATGTGTGAGCAAAAGGGAACCAGGTTTCATTAAATATCACATGTCATGTAACATATATGCGACCGGTGATGGGGTGTAAACAAAGATATCCCTTGTGATGGCTGCTATAGCCAAGAAAAATACAGGACAGTGACCGAAATTCAAGTTTGTGCGCATTGTAAGGGCGCAAGAAGGGAAAGCATTCGGAACCAAACACCTTAAGATGACTATAGGAGGGTTCCTTGCCATAAAGAACGGAATAGGGACTAGCCAACTGGAGGACACGAGTAGGTAGACGATTGATAAGGTAAGCGACTGTAGAAAAAGCATAGGGCCAATACGCATGAGGAACGGAGGCATGGGCAAGCATGGCAAGCCCCATTTCTACGACATGACGATTTTTACGTTCCACCCTTCCATTTTGTTGGGGAGTGTATGGACAGGAGAGTTCATGTAGAATGCCATACTTGGCAAAGAAAGAGGGAAGGGTACAAAATTCACCACCCCAATCAGATCGAACTTTCTTCATGTTGGCAGCAAATTGAGTTTTGATCATAGTGTGAAAAGTGAGGAAGGCATTATAGACCTCATCTTTTGATCGAAGTAAATATAACCAAGTGAATCTGGAAAAATCATCGATAAACAGTATAAAAAACTTGACACCAGTAATTGAAGAGGCAGGGGAAGGACCCCATAAGTCAGTATGTATTAATTCAAAAGGCTGTGCTGCCCGAGATACAGATACATCAAAAGGAAGTCTATGAGACTTTGCTAATTGACAGGCAGTACAGAAATGAAACTGACTTTTCTTAGACACTGAAACATTACAACGAGACAGAACACAACTAAGAACATCACGAGCGGGGTGACCAAGACGTGTGTGCCATAAGTTGGGATTAGATGCAGAAGAGAGACACAGCTGAAAAGAAGTAGGAGGACGAGATGAAGGCGGGCATGTCACTTTGTAAAGGCCATTATGCAGAAGACTCGTGAGGAGAAGCTATTTGGTGACCTGATGCTTCACAAAGAAACAATGGGGGTGAAATTCAACAAATGCATTATTATCAGTACACAATTGGGAGACACTGAGTAGATTTTTAGAGATGGAAGAAGAATGATAAACTTTTGAAAGCTTTAGAATGGAATGGTAACCGGGTAAGTGAGCAGTTCCAGTGTGAGAGATAGAGACACCCTTACCATTACCAACAGTGACCTGTTTAGTACCAGTGAATTGGTGGGCACCCTCAAGCATGTTTAGATCCGGAGTAAAATGATGGGAAGCGTCGAAGTCCATGTACCAACCTTGGTCAGAATAGGAAGTGGGGTTATGGACAGGAGGAGAGGGAAGAAGGCCAGGGGAGTGCTTGGTAATGAAGGCATTGAAGGGTCTAGGAGAAGGAGGTGGAGGATGGTATTGCAAGTTCTGGCGATGGTAACAAACATTGGCAGTGTGGCCAACCTTTAAGCAAATTTGGCAACGAGGCTTGGTAGAGGAAGCAAGGCGTGGTGGTGGAGGGCGAAAAGAAGATGAGAAGGTGTGTGGGCGATATGGAGATTTAGTTGGAGAAGCACGAGGATATGAGGAAGTAGGAGGTTGTGTGGGTTTCTGTTTATGGAGATTCAATTGGCGAAGTTGGCTTGAAGGGAGCTAATGGTATCTACAGAAGTCTGGCGTTGAAGACGAGCGTCATAGGAGAGCAAGAGACTGTAGACTTCTTCCATATTTGGCTGAACAGAACGAGCCTGAAGAGGAGTGACATAGGCATTGTAGTCTCGTCCGAGATCGTTGAGAAAGTAGATGAGCTGATCTTTTAGAGAGACAGGATCCCCAGCGGAAGCTAAAGAGTTGCATAGACCACGAAATTTCTGGATATAGGCAAAGGCCGAGAGTCCATCTTTCCACAAGGTTTGAAGCTGAGTACGGATTTCAGAGAGGCGGGAGAGGGAGGCAGCAGAATATATCTGGGTAAGAGCTTCCCAGATCTCAAAGGCAGTGTGATACCCAACGATTTGGCCCAGTAAGGACTCGTTAATAGATGCGTAGAGCCAACTCATGACGAGGCGGTTGTAGCGATGCCAAGCTTGGAACTCAAGGGTGTGTTGCTCAGACGGGCTGGCTGTGGGGAGAACAGGGCAAGAACGAGACCCATTGATGAAGCCTTCTAGCCCATTTGCAATGATGATATTCAACATTTGATTGTGCCAGATAATGAAATTGTTTTCATCTAGCTTGACTGCAATGGAGTGGGTTGCTGAAGGTAACGTGGGGAGAGAAGCTGAGACAGAAGTAAGAGACAGTAATGGGTTGATGTTGGGGTTATGGGAGACCAACGGGACAGGCGGAGCAGAAGGAGTGGAGGACTGAGAAGCAGGTGGAGCTAACGTGGGCTCAGGCGTTCTGTTGATGCTAGGGGCAGACTCCATGAGTACTGTTAATACTCTGATACCATGATAGAGAAAGTAAATTGATAAATGTTTATATTCCTCGAAAGGGGGCATAAGGCAATACAGAAGTATATATAGTGGATCATTTACATTAGAGATATATGACCTAACAAGTGTACAGTAAAACATGAAAAACATTACTATTAACTAATAGTAATCACTTAGGATAATCATGGTTTAACATAATAATAGTATAATAATGCCAACTACTCATATTCATATTCATTATTATAAATTTTTGTAATAGGTAAAGGACATCTCGCTAAGATCGATCAACACCTCGGTGAAAGCAAAATTATTAATGTTTTATATAGAAATCCAAGACAAGACAACTGCCAATTATCCCTTATCCCTGTTGGATGTGCAGCTGGTACTACTGCTGCTCATCATTTCACCACTCTTCGATCTTCTTCTGATTCCCAATTAAACTTTGCCAAACTCGATCTATTGATTTGCGACCTTGCTTGGCACTTGGCAGCCGAACCTTAACAAAATAAATAAATAAATAAAAAAAGTTGAATTGACCTAGCTCAGTATGTTTACACACTACTAGCTAGCTAGGTTTACAGCTGTCCCTCTCCCTCCCATCATTTTAAAAAATTAAGCGACTTAAACAGCAATATAAAAGTGACACGTTTGACTAAACGAAAACAGTGATAACCCAACTTGCACTATATTATATGGAAGTTTCCCAACCAACTAAACTCTCATTTAGGTGAATAAAAATTATTAAGAAGAGGTCAATTAATTTGCCAGGAGGATAAAAATATAGGCTTTTTTTAATGATTAGTTTTTATCTGGCTAAAAAAATTTATCCAAAGTAGCTGTTAGTGTTTGTCATGATTAAATTTAATGGAGATTCAAGAGGATCAAAGTAATAATAATTACAAATCGTGGTCGGAGACCGGAAGCACCAGCGGCGCCGGGAGTATCAAGGACGAAGACAAATGCGTGGAAATCACGCTCGATGTCGGAGACGACTCGGCTGTGGTTCAAAACAGAAGAAAACGCGACTCGGCCGAGTCCACTCAGATAGATCATCAGATTCAGAACATGTCCACCGACACCGCACGCGTCTTCAAGGGACTCAAATTCGTGAACGAGAGGAAAACCTTCTCCGAGTCAGAAGAAGGCTGGCCTGAGATCGAGCGACGTTTCAATCTATTGGCCAACAACTTTGGAATCCTCCCCAAATCAAAATTTGGCCATTGCATAGGTACGTAATTCTCTGTTTGGCTGGTGATCGAGAAAACGTACGGGTAAGAAAATCGAAATGAAATTCATCTAATGATTTTGACCTTTTTCGATTCTTATCTAAATGATCGAGTAGGGATGGGGGTGGGGTCGAGTGACTTTGCAGACGAACTGTTTGATGCATTGGCTCGGCCGAGAGGTATAACGTCAGCTTCAGTGCTCAAAGATGAGTTACACGAATTTTGGGAACAGATCACAAATCAGAGCTTCGATGTTAGGCTGGAAACTTTCTTTGACATGTAAGTGTAAGACTCAAAAAAAAAAAAATATATATATATATATATTGTGGTTACTTCTTCGATTCTATTGTGTTTTTGAGTATCATACATGAAATCTGGTGCAGGGTGGACAAAGATGGAGACGGTCGAATCACTAATGAAGAAGTGATGGAGGTAAGTTGTTTAAGTTTTTTTTTTTTTTTTAATTTTCGTTTTTTTTAGGAATTGAAATATGTATATATACGCAGATCACAATTTTAAGTGCTGGTGAAAATAGATTGGCTAGGATTAGAGACCGTGTTGAAGAATATGCAGCTCTTATCATGGAAGAGTTGGACACAGATAACCTTGGATATATTCAGGTCTATATCTTCTTCCCTATAGCTAGCTCGATCTCTCAAATAAATAATTATTTTTTTGTTAATACATTTACAATTAAATTTCAGAATATATGGTGAGATTTACACATGTAATTAGTTGGTACATATGTTTGAGAAATATTTTTTTAAGCACAATATATTTTGAAAAGATAACAAAAATGTTGAGAATAAATTTGTCTAATTAATTACTTATTGTAAACAAAAAGAAACTCATATTGGATATATAGATTTCAATATTTATTTTCCTTTTTAGGGTTTATACTATTTTGAGTGATTGTGTTTTCAGTTCAGTTAATTCCACGATAACTATCTGTTTTAAAAAAATATATTTTTGTACTCTATTTTTTGAGATGGTTAAAATAGTTCTCCAAATCTGAATTTAGTGGAAATATTTTTGCCTTCACACTTTATTTTCAGGGTGATTGACTTGGGAAATGTTTGGATCTTTGAGGGGCATGAATTTGTATAAGATTATATTTAAAAATATTAACCAAATTTGAGTTTATGGGATTATTTTTAACAATTTTACAAAATAAAACTCCAAAATATATGTTTTAAAAACACAAGGGCCATCGTGGAATTGTGCTATAAATATGAGAACCCAATATGGTACAAACCTTGTTTGGGCTCTACCCATTTTTAAATGTAGCCCATTTCACGTCTACTTAGAGAAGAAGTGGAAATTATGATTTTTTAATTTAATTATTTCAATGGGAATTTCAATTTATTAATATTTTTTATGATTTTTTTGTAGTTTTTAAATACATGCTTTTTAGATTCCTAAATAAATGTATAAGTTAACAAATAAATCATAATTTTTTATATACTTAATTAAGTTGTGTAATCCAAAACTTAATTATTTAAAATGTCATATATTATACGAATTTTTTTAAGCTTTAGTTTAAGAAAATTAGTAATAAGGTAAAGTCACATTTTTATGAATTAGTTTTTAAAACATTTTTTATCATATTTATAAAAATAATTTCCTACAGATAAACGACTTGGAAAGACTACTTCTTCCAGACCCAGCCAAACCAAGTAACATTAAAATGGGCTTGAACAATTTTGTCCTTAGAAAATCAATAAGCACGAAGGTTGGAAAAATAGACTACAACCCCATCTACAGGCGGCTCGAATATTTCGTAGAGGAGAACTGGAGGCGAATTTGGGTGGTGGGGCTTTGGGTTGCAATCTGTACGTGCCTTTTTACTTGGAAATTCTTTCAGTACAAGAATCGGGCTATTTTCAAAGTTATGGGCAATTGTGTGACAACAGCCATGGGTGCAGCCGAGACCCTCAAGTTCAACATGGCCTTAATTCTTCTACCGGTGTGTAGAAATACCCTTACTTGGCTAAGGAGCAACACCAAGTTGGGAGTCGTGGTTCCCTTTGATGACAATATTAATTTCCACAAGGTAACACTATATCATGCTGTCTTTTTCATAATCATATGATAAAACTGAAACTAATTAATAATTTCATCTAAGAACTGTATATATGATATGAACATTTTTCCATAGATAATATCTCACGTGACAAGTACTAATGTCATTAATTAGTTGACCAAGGGTACGTTTGGTACCAAACTAAAATACTTAATATTTTTAAAATGTTGCACTTTTATACCTAATCTTTTTTTTGGCCATTTTTTTTTTTCTGATCCTTCGATAAAAAGATTCATTTTCTATACTCAATGTCTTTAAAATGTTACATTTTTATATCCAATTTTTTTTTGCGATAAATATACCTAATGTTTTTAAAATATTGCACTTTCATACATGTTTTTTAAAATTATTTTGAGAAATAATAAGAAAGTGAATGAAAAATATATGATTTTAGTTATTTTTAAAATTTTAACTTATTTTCACTTTCAAAATAATAAAAAAAATTAAGATTAGTAAAATTAATCAAAATAATTAAACTTATATTTTTCATTTACTATTTTTTTTAAAAAAAACTTATATTTTAAATTGATGAAAATTTATATAAGTTTTTAATTATTTTAATAAAACATTTATTAATGTTTAATTTAAAATAGTTATTTTGAGAAAGAATATAAGAAAGAAAATAATAAATAATTAAAATCTTATATTTTTTATTTACTTTCTTATTATTTATCAAAATAATAAAAAATAAGTTTAAAAGTGTAACATTTTAAACATATTGAGTATATTTATTGCAAAAAAAAAAAAATTGGATATAAAAGTGCAACATTTTAAAGACATTGAATATATTTACCACCAAAAAAAGATTGGGTATAAAAATACAACTTTTTGAAAATATTGAATATTATAGCCGCCATTTGCTCTATAATATAATTAAACATCATACAGCCATCAAACGACCCACAAATTATGCTATTAATAATACTAATTATAGCCTTCTAACACTTGCTACAACTTTGTTATAATAATAACCTAAATTAAATTCTACTCTCCATGTATATATATAGGGACGAAACTAGAATATTTTATTGACGCGGGCTTCAAAGTCAACAAAAATTAAGTTCAAGTATTTTTAGTATATAAAAAAAAAACAAAAGATATATTATTTTTTCAATTATTTATATTGAAAAAAATGATAATAATATATATCTTTTGTAAATTCAAACCAAGAGTTTATATCTTAATCATATTATGCTTATATTGAGTCTTAACTAAAATCTAATAGCTAGTGATTCATATGCTTATTTTTATTTGGAAATCATTTGTAATTTATCTTTTCAAAAGTTTTATTTAATTTAATATATTAAGTCTAATTTATTAATCAGAAATTACCATACTTAAAAGAATTATAAATAACAAACGTTTTTCTATATAAGAATTTAGGAGCAGCAAAATATTTGTTATACATAAAGAATATAGTTACTCTTTTTAGTTGGTTGTATAATATGGCGAAAATAAGCACTTTTTTTCTACATTTATAAAAATATATATATATATATATTGTTTTTTACAAAATAATAATATGTAACCAAAATAGAATAGAAAAAACCAACATTAACCTACTCTTGCAAGAAATGTATTTTTTTTCTTTCTTCATTTTCAGGTCATCGCTACGGGGATTGCAATTGGAGTGGGTATACATGTGGGAGCACATTTAACATGTGATTTTCCAAGGTTACTCCATGCTACAGCTGAGGAATACAAGCCAATGAAGCCAATATTTGGTGAAGAACGACCCAATAATTATTGGTGGTTCTTAAAAGGCATAAAGGGGTGGACAGGATTGGTCATGCTAGTCCTAATGGCTATACCTTTCACCTTAGCACATCGTGGTTTCCGAAGAAATATGTTAAACCTTCCTAGAACCCTAAGGAGATTTTCTGGGTTCAATGCTTTTTGGTACTCTCACCACTTGTTTGTTATCGTTTACGTCCTTTTGATCGTTCATGGATCTCATCTCTACCTCTCTAACAAATGGTACAATAAGACTGTAAGTAGTTTCTTTGCATACTATGGACATCATCATCATCATCATCTAATTTTGTTTTAAAAATTATTTTCGTAGACATGGATGTATTTAGCTGTACCAATCCTTCTTTATGTGTGTGAACGCATGATTCGTGCATTTAGGTCTAGCTACAAAACGGTGAAAACATTAAAGGTACATTTTTCCCCATATATTTGTATTGAGTAGTTACTACTAATAATAATGAATAAGGCTTCAATTTGTTTTGAGGAGAAAGTATATGTTAAATTTAACACTTGAAAAAATTCAGGTTGGATTGCATCCTGGAAATGTTTTGGTAATACATATCTCTAAACCGCCTGGATTCAAATATATTAGTGGGCAATATATATACATAAAATGTCCGGCTATTTCCCGATTTGAATGGTATGTTTGATACCTCGATTTTTTTTTATCTTAATTTTGTCAATCTTCAATGTGTGATTATGTTGTGTAGTTGTTATCAATGTGTATTGATCTAATATCAGGCATCCATTTTCACTCACTTCGACTCCTGATGACAAATATTTGAGTGTCCACATTCGCACATTGGGTGACTGGACAAGGCAATTGAAATATATTTGTTCTGAGGTACGTACTTGCTTTTGCATATTATTGCTCAATTAGGGCTTATGGAACATTTAATCAGATTTATATTATTTTATACTTCTGAATTTTAATACAAAATAGGTATCATTTAAAAAAAAAAGTGACTTTTCATTGAGAATTAAACATCGGCCGCAAACGAGGCTCAATACAAGCGGATAGCCAGGTCTCACAAAATATGATGTGATTCCATAGAAAGAGATAGTTTTGTTAAAGAAAATGAGCAACCCCATTAGCAATTCTAGCTAGGACAATGTTGAAAAGTAATTTTACAAAAGTCATTACAAGCAAGAATAATATATTTGATGACAATGCCGAAAGAGTGTGGGCTGATCTAATATAGGGCTCTGTTTAGCTAAAAAAAAAAAAGAAAATTACATTTTATATGAGTTTTTTTTAATCAAGTTTACAAAAATCTGGCTTTTAAAAAAAAAAAGTTATTCTATGGCATTTTTTAAAGTATTTTCACTTTTATGGGTTTAGTTTCCCCATATTTTTGTTTAAAAGTTGATTTATGCCATAGTTTTACTCTTAATCAAGTTTTATTAAGTTGGACAGGTAATTTTTTAATTTGATTATTATTTTTTTTAGTTTAATTGATTTTTTTATATTAATTTTATATAACTATTTTTATATTAATTTTTTTTTGGTAGTTTTGCAATTTTTTTTTTGTAATATGAATTGTGTTTATTTTTTTGTATTTATTATAAACATTTTTTTTTAGATTATACGTTTTTTTTCAAAGCCTGAGTAAGGTAACCAGTTACTTGATAGATCTTTCTCAGTTGTGTAAAAAAAATTCCTAGATCTTTCACCACGAACCACCCTCCTCCCTCGCCTTTGAACACCACCACCAGAACCCCCTATCCCCTAGGAGCAGAACCCCATTGCAACCCCAGCCATCCCTATCGTTTTGCGTAGCTCCCAGCAACCCGAGAGCCCAGAATCTGAGCACCCATCCCCGCCTAGGTCTGTGTCTGCCTCTTTGCCACCTGGGTTCAGATCAGACAAAAATTTCAGGTATGAAAATGACAGAAACAATCTCACCATGGAGTTGAGAGGTGGTTCGTCGTGGAGCTAGGTGCGCATCGACACCACAGTCGGAGGTGGAGGTGGTTTTCCATGGAGATGGTGGTGTCGCGCCTGGGCCCACGCTCAGATGGGGCTCTCGAATAGAGCTGGGGTCTTGAACGGAGGGTCGTTGATTCGGTGGAGCAAGGTTTGCTTTGAGGTCGTAGATTCACCGGAGCAATGTTTTCTTTAAGGTCGCAGATTCGACGGAGCTGGAGGGGATGGTGCTACTTGGTTTGGAGAGAGAAAGGGTTTGTGCTGTAAAGAAACTTAACGTGTTTGAATGAAAGTAATAATCTTCTCATTAAACCAAACTAATTATTACAAAGTATTTTATTTACAGAAGTGGTTAAGAAATATACAACTGTACAAAACCGTAACTAATCATCTTGTTGACGCGGTTCTTCGGCAACAGGTAATTAAGAGAAGAAGAGAAAGAGATTAGTACTTAAAAGTAGAACCGCCGCAGATATGAAATCTTTGTGAAAAGAACTAGGTGACCTTAAACACGTTTTTAAGTGGTTCGAAGGTTAAAATCCTTCTACTCCACTAGTCAATATTATTGATCTTTTCTGGGTAATTGGTTTACAAAATATATAGTTCTTACAAGACTATTTTTTCCAACCCCTATCAATTCCCAGGGTCTCCATATTTATAGGAGAAGGCACCTGGAAATTGGTAGGGAGGTCATCCCGTGACCTTTCCATTTGTCATATCAAGTTTGTGATATTCATGATTAATTCCTAAACCTGACACACAAGTGTGGTCTAATCAGTATGGAAGGAAACAATGGGCCGCACGGCCCAACCCGTCCGTGGGTGTCTGAATACGCACGTTCCTGCTGCGTGTCCGAGAAGTCAGGGGGATATCGGACACGTGATGGCAGGATTATGCACGTTTATCTTGCGTGTCGACTTCCCATAGGGTCAGAGCTTCCTGAGAAGCTCGCTGCCGGAACAATCCATAACCCGAGCTGATCCGTCGGTGGTCGCCGGATGTTGTTCCCAGCTCCTGGAACAACAAGAGGGAGCAGGAAACTCCATCCCCTCGAGCTAGGAAGGGCCCGTCCTGAAGATAAAGCCTCTGGCCTGTGGGAGCCTCGGGCTAAATCATGTTTAGTCCGAGGATCGTCCTGCTAAACAGCCCGTGGGAAAGCCAGGGCGTACATCTTCCCCCCAAGCTCCTGCTCGTGGTCCATGACGTCAGATATGGGAGACCACAGTAGGAGCTTTTAGACTTCCCCCACAACCCTTCGCATTCCATGCTTTTCGCATGCGTCTGATACGTGGAACGCCGTGGGTGGCGACGGTACACTCTACGAGAACCGCATTAAATGGCCTAGCCTACTGTCCAGCCGTCGTTTCACATTTCGAGTGGAGGGTCTCCCAGGAGCCTTTTACACGTGATCCTCCCTTGTATAAAAAGGGGGTGGTCATCCCACGCACGGGCCACCTTACCATTCAGAACCTCTCAAATTTCCTTCTTTTCTCTCTGACCTTCCGAAGAACAAAACCCTCATTTCCATTGCTCTCATCTTCTCCGTTCACGAAGCTTAAGCGTGCGAGTTCCTTCAAGGCCTTGGAGACTACTGTGCCAACGAAGCTCCTACCAGCGCAGCAACCTCGCTCACCATCCAACCCTATACTGTAAGTCTTCTGTCCCTGTTTATTTTTGAAAGCATGCCACTGTAGCCTAGGTAAATTTTTTTTACTGTAGCCACATGCAGAGGTTTTCTGGGTCGCGCGGATATGGAGGGTGATGGCCCTTCTTAGATTAGGGCACACTTGCCATGGGACATCGCCTTAGAATATGGGTTCCATGATTCTCTCTTAGGAACAATTTCTGGGTAGGATCCTCAGGAGCTTTGGGTGCAAAAACTGGGTAGCTTAGGGAATACGCCTTAAAAGCGGTTTTGCCACGCCTTGCCTGTTGAAACTTTCCCCCCAAGGCAATTTTTTTACTCTGAGCCATCTGACACATGAATTCCGAGTAATCTGGGATCTGTTGAGGGCATAGGCGCGTGTTCCTTGGAACGCGTGGCACCACTCTCCACGGGCTGGGCTTACCCCAGCTCGTGTACTTAATACTTGCTTCACTCTCCTGCTTGGGTCGCCTTTTCTAAAGTGTTTTCTTTTGTTCGATAGGCGACCAAATGGCTCCAAAGAGAAATCTGCCACAGAAGAATGTGGGAAGTTCGGCCTCCCAGAAGGATAAAGGAAAGGCGGTGGTGACCAGCTCGCCAATTCCTCACTTTGGGCCGGCGGTGGAGAAGCAGGCCGAGGTGGCTCCTGACGCGTTTTTCGAGGCGGAGAGAATCGTCTCGAAGATAACCAGCCAGGCAAAGATCACCAAAATCTTCCTTAACCACAACATTCCTCTGGGGAAGACCTCCGTGATCGCCCGACCTGCTGCGGATGGGGAGAGGAGCTGCACGCCGCTCGACGAGTCGTTCGCGGCCTGGAGCGGGGAGCACTTCAAGGCAGGGGCCTTCCTCCCCCTGGATCAGTATTTTGCTGATTTTCTGAACTATGTGGGGTTGGCCCCATTTCAGCTCCCCCCCAATTCCTACTGTCTGCTGGCGGGACTGAGGTATTTGTTTCAAAAGCATGAGTGGGAGGTCCCCACTCCTGCTGATATCCTATATTTCTTCTGCCTCAAAGCCAGCCCGGACCAGCGGGGGCGAGGCGACGGGTTCTATTACTTAACCCGCTTCCCTAACAAAGCAGCAGTGATCGAGCTGCCGAGCCATCCAAACGACTTCAAAGACCAATTTTTTATGTCTATTGGGTTCCGAAACTGCGATCATCATTATTTCAACCGCCCTCGTAAGTAATCCTCCATTTAGCTCGCCTTTTAACGGTTATCTTATTTTAGCTCGTCCCTTATTCCAATTCTGATTTCAACCAACCTTGCAGCCATTTACTCGAGGACCGAAAAGTCCGTGACCCTCGGGGGTCAATACGATACACTGGCGAACCTGCCCCCCAGTGAGAAAGACTACCGCGTGCTCGTGACGGACGAGGCGATGGTATTCTGCAAGCTGATTTTCCCAAATCAGACTTTGAATTTGAAAAGGCCCCGGGGTCCTCCCCCAGCCTGCGACAACAGGCCAATCGTCGCGGAGGAGGTCGCAGATGACGAAGGCGAGGAAGAAGGTGAGGAAGTTCCTCTGGTGAGGAACATGAAGAGGAGCTTGGAGGTCGCCCAGGGGATGAGCGAGGAGAGGGCCCAATCTGGAGCAGCCGCGGGTCCTTCCGGTCAAGGTAACTCTTACTTATTTAAGAACGTAGATAGGGCCACTGCAGACCCCCGGCTGGTTAGGTTCAACCCTAGGCAGCTCGTCCATCGTCACCCAAGGAATCCGAACCTGGACACGCTTCTGCTCCACTGCGTTGACCAGCTCGTGCTGGACAACCAAGAGAGTCGGCCCAAGGGTACCGTAGTAGTAGATAATACCCTAGCCTTTAGGTCGGCCATTTTTGAGGAGTACGGGACCAATTTACGCACGTGGCCTGCGCTCCAGAGGGGCGTCTACGCTCCGGGGATTAGGCAGTACGTAGAAGAGTCCAGCCCCGATTCAGAACCGGACCTAGGACCTTCGCCAGTTCGTGAGATAATCGTCCTAGGCTCTTCCAGCTCGGGGGGTAGGGCTCCCTTAGTATTTGCTTTCTTATTGCCTTTATTTCTGTATGATTGCTAATAACCGTGTTTTTTGCTCTTTGGCAGAAGAGATGTCTCAGCCCGGGAATAGTCTGCGGGGCGTTGTGTTTGGTGGGAATCCCCCAGCGGGGCCGAGGTTAAAGAGGCTTCGCGAGTCCAAGAGCTCGACCGGGGTCTCCACCAAATCCCCAGCTACGGAGAAGGAGAGAGACCCGCCATCCCAGGTCGCGGGGGCGAACCTCCCTGTCGCCAGGACAGGACTCATGCATCCGCCACCCCAACGATCTCCACTGGCCGCCCAGGACGGGGTAATAGAGGTCGGGAGCCTGGCCGCGGCAGCCCCGGACGTGCGTATCCCGGTCGACCCCCGGGCTCTGGAGAAGATGCCCGAAGCATTCCGGGGTACGGTGTACGAGTCGGCCAGCTACGCCGTCAGCCACTATTACAATATCAGGGAGAAGGAGCTCCGGGCCATCGAAACAACGAGCCCAGTCCGAGTTATAGAATATGCTATGGACATGACTTTAACGGTAAAGTGCCCCCTTCTTCTAAGGCTTTGACACTCACACGCCGCCTTTCTCCTTCCAGTTTGCTAATTTATCATTCTTTTCTTGCAGGGCATGGCTGCCGCCTATAGAGGCATCGTTAGGACCAAGGCCCAGCTCGAGGGTTTGGAAGCAGATCGCCAGACTGCCCTCCAGGAGTCTCAGGAGGCGAGAGACGCCCTGGCGGCCTCCAAAGCCAAGCTAGAGAAGGTCCGCTCGGAGAACCAAGAGCTTAAACGCTCCCTGGCCGCATCCGAGCTAGAGAAGCTTCGCTCCGAGAACCTAGAGCTTAAAAACTCCCTGGCCGCATCGCGGGCAGACCTTGAGGTGGCGAAGGCCGAAGTCCAGACCTCCCAGGCCGCCCTGAAAGACGAGCGGGTCGTGTCGGATCAGTCCTTACAGGACCTATTCTATCACTGCTGGTCCCACAATCCGGACGCGGACTTCTCCTTCATGCCGCCGGACCTCTGGGCATTCCTGTTGCCGCGGCTTCAAGCCCGCCTGAATAAGGAGGCTCCTCCTTCGGAGACTGGAGAGGCTTCTGCCGCGGCGGAACAGGGCGAGACCGCGACCTCCAAAGGGCCAGCTGATGGGGCTTAGGACGCTTCTCGTTTACGTATTTTGAACACTCTTTTTTATTGTAATTCTCTTTTTTATGTGAGGCGTTTCCGCCTCGAGACAATTTGCTCAACCAGTTTTACATATATATTTTTATGCATTTGGTCACAATTTATCTCTTTATTTTTATGAACGTAGTTCGAGTTAACTTTATCCGTATCCCGGGCTCTTTAAATAAGATCCGCGTTCAACAAATTTTAGTTCACTCCTAAGTTTTCTGACCTGGTTAAGACCAGGAACTTATTTTGAAAAAACTTAGTTCGCGTCAACTTTTATTCGTATCCCGGGCTCTCTAAAGAAGAACCTCGGTCAACAAATTTTAGCTAACTTCTAAGTTTTATGACCTGGTTAAGACCAGGAACTTATTTTGAAAAAACTCAGATCGCGTCAACTTTTATCCGTATCCCGGGCTCTTTAAAGAAGAACCACGGTCAACAAATTTTAGCTAACTTCTAAGTTTTATGACCTAGTTAAGACCAGGAACTTATTTTGAAAAAACTCAGATCGGGTCAACTTTTATCCGTATCCCGGGCTCTTTAAAGAAGAACCTCGGTCAACAAATTTTAGCTAACTTCTAAGTTTTATGACCTGGTTAAGACCAGGAACTTATTTTGAAAAAACTCAGTTCGGGTCAACTTTTATCCGTATCCCGGGCTCTTTAAAGAAGAACCACGGTCAACAAATTTTAGCTAACTTCTAAGTTTTATGACCTGGTTAAGACCAGGAACTTATTTTGAAAAAACTCAGATCGGGTCAACTTTTATCCGTATCCCGGGCTCTTTAAAGAAGAACCTCGGTCAACAAATTTTAGCTAACTTCTAAGTTTTATGACCCGGTTAAGACCAGGAACTTATTTTGAAAAAACTCAGATCGCGTCAACTTTTATCCGTATCCCGGGCTCTTTAAAGAAGAACCTCGGTCAACAAATTTTAGCTAACTTCTAAGTTTTATGACCCGGTTAAGACCAGGATAGGACTTAGTTTGTGATAACTCTTATCCATAGATAAAAATTAACACCTAAGTCGTTAAGGAGACCTGGATATATCCAGGTACCATATGCCCCCCAAGTAACTGGGAAAGGGTCTTTCGTTGTTACTTTAAAATTACCCTTGCAAATAACGAGAAACATTTGATTTTTATTTATACATGGAAGGTCACCTTCTAGGTCTTACAAATGTTTATTGATAATATTTCTTTAGGTGGATTGCATTCCAAGTCCGCGGGACCGCCCCTCCACCAAGTCGAGCTAACTTATACGTCCCTTCTTTGATGACTTCGATGACCTGGTATGGTCCTTCCCAGCTTGGTCCCAAAACCCCATCTTTGGGATCTTTCCCGGCCAGGAAAACTCTCCTCAAGACCAAATCGCCGACGCTAAAGGCACGTCTTTTGACCTTAGTGTTGAAGTAGCGAGTGATTTTCTGTTGATAATGGGCGAGCTGGAGTTGTGAATCCTCTCGCCTCTCATCCATCAAGTCTAAGGAGTGGCATAGGAGCTCGTGGTTCTTGTCTTGTTCGTAGGACCGGACCCTGTGCGACAGGACCTTCACCTCCACGGGGAGGACCGCTTCACTTC
Organism: Humulus lupulus; assembly: GCF_963169125.1. NCBI lineage: Eukaryota > Viridiplantae > Streptophyta > Magnoliopsida > Rosales > Cannabaceae > Humulus > Humulus lupulus. The sequence goes on from NC_084800.1 coordinate 73,044,197, forward strand.
CAAAGGTTAGGGAGAAAGGAGTGTGACCCGTGGGAGTCCGATGTGAGGTCCTATAGGCCCACAGAACTTGGGGGAGCTGTTCTGGCCAGATCCCCTTTGCCTCATCTAACCTCTTCTTGAGGCTTGCCTTCAGAGTTTTATTGACAGCTTCGACCTGGCCGTTCGCCTGGGGATAGGCCACGGATGAGAAACTTTTCACAATTCCGTGCTTTTCGCAAAATTCGGTGAACAGGTCGCTGTCAAATTGAGTGCCATTGTCGGAAACGATCTTTTTGGGTAGGCCAAATCGACAAACGATGCTTTTAACCACGAAGTCTAGCACCTTTTTCGATGTTATTGTCGCCAACGGCTCTACTTCGGCCCACTTTGTGAAGTAGTCAATGGCTACCACGGCGTAACGGACCCCGCCCTTTCCGGTGGGCAGGGCGCCTATTAGATCTATGCCCCAAATGGCGAAGGGCCAGGGAGACGATATCATTTTTAGCTCTGTCGGGGGTGCTCGTGCAACCGCGGCGAACCGCTGACATTTGTCGCACTTTTTTACATATGAGATCGAGTCTTTGGACAGAGTCGGCCAGTAAAAACCCTGCCGAAGGATCTTCAAGGCCAGGCTTTGCCCCCCAGTGTGATCTCCGCAGAATCCGTCATGAACTTCCTGCAGGATGGCCTTCGCTTCACTTGGAAGAACACACCGGAGGAGAGGTAATGAGTGCCCACGTCGGTACAACACCCCCTCGACTAGCGTATATCTCGGAGCTTGATAAAAGACTCGCCGTACGTCGTTGCGCCCTTCGGGTAACTTGCCCTCGACGAGGTACTCAACAATGGGAGTCATCCAGGTCGGCCTTATGTCAATCATCTCAATATCTGCTCGATCTCCGTCTATGCTTGGTTTGCCCAAGAACTTAATTGGCACCAACCCCAGGGTTTCTGCCTCCCCCGAGGTGGCGAGCTTGGCGAGAGCGTCTGCATTGGCGTTCTGCTCCCGAGGTATCTGCTCGATCGACCCTTGCCCAAACGTAGACAATTCGGATTTTACCTTAGCCAAATAAGAGGACATCTTAGGACCCCGCGCCTGATACTCGCCTAAGACCTGACTCACCACGAGCTGGGAGTCGCTGAAGCATTGGACAGAGCTTGCCTTTAGCTCGCTAGCTATCCTAAGTCCGGCTAACAAGGCCTCGTACTCTGCCTCGTTGTTGGACGCCTTGAACCCGAACCTCAGCGCCGAATGGAATCTATGTCCTTCTGGGGATATCAGAATGATTCCGGCCCCGGAGCCGTTCTCGTTAGACGAGCCATCAACGAAGATCCTCCACGATGAACCTGAGGAGGTGAGCTGCTGTGAATCTTCCGATGGGATCTCACGGAATCCCGCGCATTCTGCCACGAAGTCGGCCAAGGCTTGACTTTTTATGGTAGTTCGGGGAGTATAGAAAATCTCGAACTGACTGAGTTCGACCGCCCACTTTAGCAAGCGTCCCGAGGCTTCAGGCTTTTGCAAAACCTGCCTTAGAGGCTGATCGGTCATGACGTGTACAGAGTGGGACTGGAAGTATGGCCTGAGTTTTCGCGAGGCCGTGATTAGGCAGAACGCCAGCTTTTCCATCAACGGGTACCTTGACTCAGCTCCGAGGAGTCGCTTGCTGATGTAATAAACCGGTTTCTGAGCCTGGTCCTCTTCTCGCACCAGAACGGCACTAGCTGCGTCCTCAGTCACGGCCATGTAGAGGAAAAGAGGTTCTCCTACCCTGGGCTTTGATAGCACAGGTGGCTCAGCTAGGTGCGTTTTTAGGTCGAGGAATGCGCCCTCGCATTCTACTGTCCATTCGAATTTCTTGTTTCCGTGGAGCAGGTTGTAGAAAGGCAGGCATTTGTCGGTCGATTTGGAAATGAACCGGTTCAGTGCTGCCACCCTTCCTGTGAGGCCTTGGACATCTTTCCGCGACCTGGGGGATGGAAGCTCGAGCAGTGACCTGATCTTGTCGGGATTTGCCTCGATTCCTCGGGTATTGACTATGAAACCCAAGAACTTCCCCGATGCGACACCGAAAGTGCATTTCTGAGGATTGAGCCTCATGCCATATTCTCGCAGTATGTTAAAACATTCTTCCAGGTCGGCGACGTGGTTGGTGGCGGTCTTTGACTTGACAAGCATATCATCGACGTACACTTCCATGTTTTTCCCGATCTGATCCGTGAACATTCTATTTACCAGCCTTTGGTAGGTTGCCCCGGCATTCTTAAGACCGAACGGCATGACCTTATAACAATAGACATTAGTCGGGGTCATAAAGCTGGTATGATCCTGGTCTGCTGGATTCATCGCGATCTGATTGTAGCCCGAGTACGCGTCCATGAAGGACATGAGCTCGTGCCCCGCCGTGGCATCCACCAGTTGATTGATCCTCGGCAACGGAAAGCAATCCTTGGGGCAGGCTTTATTCAGGTCGGAAAAATCGATACAGGTCCGCCACTTGCCATTGGGCTTTGGAACTAACACGGGATTGGCAACCCAAATGGGAAATCTGGCTTCGCGGATAAAGCCACATTTTTTGAGCCGGGCCACTTCTTCTTCAAGGGCCTCGGCTCGGGTTGTCCCTAAACGCCTCTGCTTTTGAGACTTTGCAGGGACGCTTTTGTCTAGGTGGAGCGTGTGCATGATTACGCTCGGACTGATCCCTATCATGTCCTCGTGCGACCATGCGAATACGTCTAGGTTCTTTTTCAGAAACGCAGTCAGATCCGCCTTTCTCTTATCGCAGAGGTTCTTTCCGAGCTTCACCGTCCGTGAAGGATTTTGTTCATCGATGCCTACCTCCTCGAGATCTTCAATAGCTTGGAGCTCGGACCTGTCCTCGCCTACTCGGGGGTCAATGTCCTCGCTTAAGGCGAGCTTTTCGTCTTCGGAAACCCGAGGTTTTTCAATCTCAGGGGCCGCCTTGGGTCCCTGCGATTCCTCTTCATTCTGAATGGCCATCGCCACCTGCCCGGGTTTAGATTTTCCCTTCATGGAAATGCTGTAGCATTCCCTGGCAGCGAGCTGATCGCCCTTGATAGCGCAGACCCCTGTCGAAGTAGGGAACTTCATGGCGAGGTGCCGGACGGATGTGATAGCTTCGAAAGCAACGAGCGTTGGTCGGCCCAAAATTGCATTGTAGGCAGCGGAGCAGTCAATGACTATGAATTCGAGCAGTTTGGACACTGTTCGGGACTCGTCGCCTAGGGTGATCACCAGCTCGATCGTTCCTATCGCTGCTGACCCTTCGCCTGAAAAACCATATAGCATCATCGAGGTTGCCTTTAGCTCGGAGACGGTCAGACCCATTTTTTCTAAGGTTGAACGGAATAGGAGATTCACCGAGCTCCCATTGTCCACTAACACCCTCCTTACTCTCCGGTTGGCGAGCTGGACTGCTACGACCAAGGGATCGTTATGAGGGAATTGGACATGGCCCGCGTCCTCCTCCGTGAAAGTGACTGGTTGTTTCTCTAATCTTTGTTGTTTTGATTGACGCTGTTCCGGGACGAACTCCCCTCCATTGTGGGCCTTCAATTCATTTATGTACCTCTTCTGGGCGCCTCTGCTCGTGCCAGCCATGTGTGGCCCTCCAGAGATGGTGGAAATCTCTCCCTCGACCACGGGGGGAGGGACGTCCTGATCTACTCGAGGTCCAGGTTGACTGGCTGGGATCTCCGGAGCGGGTCGACCTGTCGGGACCCTGTTCCGCGAGTATTGCGCCAACGGACCTGCTCGGATGAGAGTCTCGATTTCATCTTTGAGGTGCCTGCAGTCGTCGGTATTGTGCCCGACGTCGTTATGAAAACGGCAGAATTTGGAAGCGTCTCTCTTTCCCTTAGGGTGCTTTATTGGCTCCGGTCTTTTCCAGGGGACTCGCGTAGCGTTGGCCAGGAAAATATTCTCTCTGGTTTGGGTGAGCTCGGTATACGTTGTGAACACGGGCTTGAATTTATCCACGGACTTATTCTTCTTTTGACCGTGCTGGACGTTTTCACCATTCCCTTTTCTTTTGCCGCCACCGGGCTGGTTGCTCTGCGTGACGTCGGGAGTCGCTACTACGATCTCTGTTCCCGCCCCAGCGGGCTTCTCGAGGGCCTGGCTGGTCCCCGCGGCTGAAGCTTCAGCTTCCTCCAAGTTTATCCATTCTTGGGCTCTGTTAAGGAATTCACTAACTGAGCTGACCCCCCTCCTTTGAATATCCTTCCACAGATCTCCGCCTACTAGGATCCCGGTCCTCATAGCCATGAGTTTGGAGCTGTCGTCGGCGTCTCTGGCTCGAGCAGCGACATTTACAAATCTGCTCAAGTAGGCTTTTAGCGTTTCTCCAGGTTGCTGTCTCACGTTAGCTAGGGAGTCGGCGTGGACCCTGGCGGCCTGAGAGGCGCGGAATGCCCTCTTGAAGTCAGCCGAAAAGGTCTTCCAGGAGCTGATCGACTGCCTTTTACTTTGTTTGAACCACTGCCTGGCAGGTCCAGTTAGGGTGGAAGGAAAGATCAAGCAACGAAGCTCTGGCCCGATGTTATGAGCCATCATTAGGGTGTTGAACATCCCTAAGTGGTCAGATGGGTCTCCATCCCCGTTGAACTTTGACAAGTGAGGCATACGAAAGCCAGAAGGGTATGCTGCTGCTGCTATGTTGGGGGCGAAGAGCTCCATCTCATCCCCTGAATCATATTCGTCTTTTTCTTTCTCCGACAGGAGCTTCTTCATCAGCTCCTCCATTTGAGTTAAGCGCTCTAGGGTTTTGTCCCGAGATCCTGGGTTATTCCGGGGCTGTTCAACAGCTCCGGACCCGTTATACATATTAGGCGGGTTATTGCCCCTCCTATATGGAGATAGGTCATTTGGGGCATTCCCGCCATTACGTACTTCGGATCGGACCCCAACTGAGCGGGCTTGGCTACCATCCCTAACTGGACCCTCTCTGTGAGAGTTGAGGCGATCTCGAAGGTCGCCTCCATGGGAATTATGGTGACTTTGTGCTGAACTTAGTCGCTGTCGCAGGTCCCCTCCCAAAAGATCACTCCGTGCACTACTGGTCCAGTGACTCCTGCTGGACAGGCTCGATGTGCGTCTTTGGTGGCTCCGACCTGCTCCTCCTCCCGGTGCCCTGCTGCGGCGGGAAGGCCCGGCCGATGGCGGGTCTCTCCTACTATTTCCGTAGGTCGGGATGTCTCGGACGGTCTGAGGAGACGGATATCTGATGGGAGAAGGAGGATGCCTGACCGGAGAGGCGATCCTAGTGCCGTCTGGACGGACTAAATTTGGTGGGGGCCTCTCGGCCCTGCCAGCTTGATGGTTTCGCGCTGGGCGATCTGGACGAGGAACTGGACGTTCTTCGGGGACGGGCTGACGTCTCCGGATCTCCTCGGCCCTCCTTTGGGAATTTCCCCCATCTCTTCTGGGCGTCCTCGAGGAAGGCTGAGAGCTAGGGGTTGATGTCCTAACCGAACGGCTGTACTGCTGCGGTTCGGTCTGAGGCATTTCCCTGAAGTTCGCCTCTTGATGGCGTGATGAAGGGTGGAGTTGGCTGCAGGGAGTCTACCCGAACGGCTATGCCTGGATCGATTACTCCGGCGAGACTTAGGAGCCTCGCCTTGCCTCTCTCCAACGTTACCGTTGGTTGTGAGAGGGGGTAGTCGACTCAGAATATCCTGGATTTGCTGACCAGCTGCTGCTAGCTGGCTCCTCAGCTGAGCATTCTCCATCTCCACCGCAGTATAATAACATGGATTCGGATTAGGCGGCCGGGGCGCCGAACTACCAGTGTCGTCTTGGCCGGCCGGCTGCTTTCCTGGCCTTTGCTGGACTTCAGGAACTTGCTCCTCGGGGAGGGCAACATGGTGGGCCTCCTGCCCATCATGCTGTTCTGTCTCGTTGCCATGTTTGGATCGAGTGGTCACCATAGTTGTATGTTTGTGGTAGTACTAATTGGACTTGCTCTCAATGAAAGCACCAAACTATTGACGCGGTTCTTCGGCAACAGGTAATTAAGAGAAGAAGAGAAAGATATTAGTACTTAAAAGTAGAACCGCCGCAGATATGAAATCTTTGTGAAAAGAACTAGGTGACCTTAAACACGTTTTTAAGTGGTTCGAAGGTTAAAATCCTTCTACTCCACTAGTCAATATTATTGATCTTTTCTGGGTAATTGGTTTACAAAATATATAGTTCTTACAAGACTATTTTTTCCAACCCCTATCAATTCCCAGGGTCTCCATATTTATAGGAGAAGGCACCTGGAAATTGGTAGGGAGGTCATCCCGTGACCTTTCCATTTGTCATATCAAGTTTGTGATATTCATGATTAATTCCTAAACCTGACACACAAGTGTGGTCTAATCAGTATGGAAGGAAACAATGGGCCGCACGGCCCAACCCGTCCGTGGGTGTCTGAATACGCACGTTCCTGCTGCGTGTCCGAGAAGTCAGGGGGATATCGGACACGTGATGGCAGGATTATGCACGTTTATCTTGCGTGTTGACTTCCCATAGGGTCAGAGCTTCCTGAGAAGCTCGCTGCCGGAACAATCCATAACCCGAGCTGATCTGTCGGTGGTCGCCGGATGTTGTTCCCAGCTCCTGGAACAACAAGAGGGAGCAGGAAACTCCATCCCCTCGAGCTAGGAAGGGCCCGTCCTGAAGATAAAGCCTCTGGCCTGTGGGAGCCTCGGGCTAAATCATGTTTAGTCCGAGGATCGTCCTGCTAAACAGCCCGTGGGAAAGCCAGGGCGTACACATCTTAACAAACTCTTAACAGCCTAACAATATATACTATCTAACATTCCCCCTCAAACTTAGAGTGGATAAGGAAACAACTCTAAGTTTGTCTCTAAGCAGAAGAAACCGAGAACTTGAGAGAGCTTTGGTGAGGACATCAGCTATTTGATCATGAGCAGGAGTGTGTCGAACAATAAGCTGCCCGTTAATTACTTTCTCATGAACAAAATTGAGATCCAACTCTATGTGCTTGGTTCTGGCATGAAGTATAGGATTAGCTGACACCAGACAGTGCTGAGATTATCACACCAAACTATAGGTGGCTGAGACGAATGCAAGTGTAGCTCAGCTAGAAGAGACTGAATCCAAGTTATTTCAGCAGTAACATTAGCAAGACTTCGATACTCTGCCTCAGTACTTGACCAGGATACAATTCTCTGTTTCTTTGAGGACCAAGAAATAAGATTAGACCCCATGTACACACAAAAGCCAGAAGTGGATCTCTTATCATCTGGATCAGATGCCCAATCAGCATCACAGAAGGCTGTCAACCCCAACTCTTCAGATCGCCTCATATGTAGACCAAAGTCTAGAGTGCCCTTGAGATACCGCAATATTCGTTTAACTGTCTGCCAGTGGGATTGAAGAGGAGTTTGCATAAACTGATAAACCCGATTAACAGCATAGGTAATTTCAGGTCGAGTGATAGTAGCATATTGAAGAGCACCAACGAGACTTCTATACAACTGAGGGTCCTGAACAGGATCACTTCCTTCAGCTGAGAGTTTCTCACCACCAGACATGGGTGTGGACAATGAGTTAGAAAACTGAAGCTTAGCACGGCACAACACATCTGTAATATACTTCTTTTGGCAGAGATGAAAACCATCAGCGGTGTGTTCAATTTGAATACCAAGAAAGTAGCTCAACTCACCAAGATCTTTAAGGGCAAAGGCTTTATGCAAGTCAGAAACTAGGTGTTGAATAACCATTGGAGTATCACCTGTAACTAGAATATCATCAACATAAACTAAAACAATAGTAATATGTTGGGTAGTGAGTCTAATAAAGAGAGAGTAATCAGACTTGGCACATGTAAAACCAAAAGACAGCAATGCACCCCTCAGCCTTTCAAACCAGGCCCTTGGAGCCTGTTTAAGACCATATAAAGCCTTATGTAGCTTGCAAACAAGATGTGGGGACGTCTGATCTTCAAAACCAGGAGGTTGAAGCATGTAAACCTCTTCATTAAGTACACTATTTAGGAATGCATTATTGACATCTAGCTGTTTAACAAGCCATCTTTTAGATAAAGCTAGAGTAAGAATTACCCGAATTGTTGTAGGCTTTACCATTGGACTGAAGGTTTCAGTGAAGTCATAACCATACTGTTGATGAAAACCTTTAGCAACCAGGCGAACCTTGTGCTTCTGAATAGAACCATCCGCAATCTCTTTAAGCTTATAAACCCATTTGCAGCCTACTGGTTTGCGATCTGAAGGTAGAGGAACTAGAGACCAAGTGCCATTTTTCTGTAAAGCAGAAAACTCCTCTTGCATAGCCAACTGCCAATCCGGATTTTGAAGAGCTTCAGAGACAGAAATAGGCTCTTTTGAAGCTATGTAAACCTTGGGTTTGTATATACCTGCCTTTGCCCGAGTTGTCATACTGTGAGTGTTAGTGGGAACATGTAAAATAGATGATGTTGATAAGTCCATGGATGAGGTGGAAGGGGAGGTCACGTGGGAGTTATTGGACGGAGATAAGGAGGGATTATTAGATAATAAGATGGGAGTAGGCGTGACATGGGGAATAGGCATGGTTGAGATAACATTTGGTGCTGATGGGACAAGATGGGAAGAAGTAGGCGTGGCTAATGAAATATTAGGTGCAGATGGGACAAGAAATGAAGAGGTAGGCGTGGCTAGGGAGGTAGGTGGTGCAGATGGAGCTGGAAAAATAGCTGTAGGCATTGGGGGCTGTGTAGAAGTACTAGGCGTGGGCTGTATAGGACAAGATGGGGCATTGTGTGTGTGAAAAGGAGCTGAAAAAGGCTGACTAAAAAATAGTATATGAGCTGGTGTTTGACTAGGGGCACGTGAAACACTAGAAGAGGGGGCTTTGGTCAAAGTGGATGCATAGGGAAAATGAAACTCATTGAAAAGTACATCTCTAGAGATGTAGACACGACCTGAAGGAGAGAGACATTTATACCCCTTGTGTTTTAGACTATAGCCCATGAAAATGCACTCTATTGATCGAAATTCAAGTTTATTCTTATTGTATGGACGGGTGTTGGGATAACAAGCACACCCAAAAACTTTTAACTGTGAATAGTCAGGTTCCTTGTTAAAAAAAATCTGCAAAGGGGTTTTATTATGGACTACAGAAGATGGAAGACGATTAATAGGAAAAGTAGAGGCTCTAATAGCTTCATCCCAAAACTTAAGTGGTAAAGAGGCATGAGCAAGTAATATGAGAGATGTTTCAATCAAATGTCTGTGTTTTCTCTCAGCTAAACCATTTTGTTCATGAGTTGTTGGGCAAGATACTCTATGTTTGATGCCATGTTTTTCAAGATAGGATTCTAGAGCCTTATACTCACCCCCCAATCGCTTTGCAAGGCCTTAATGGAACAATTAAACTCATTTTCTACTTGTGTTTTGAAATTGATAAAGGTTTGTAGGACTTCAGATTTTGTTTTTAACAAATAAACCCAAGTATATCTAGAATAGGTATCAATAAAGTGTACATAATACTTGTAACCATTGGAAGAAACCATGGGTGAAGGACCCCATAAATCAGAATGGATTAACTGGAGAGGTTGGTAATACTGTGTGTCAGAAAGAGGAAAGGGAAGCTTATGTATTTTACCTTTGCAACAAGCTGTACAGAAATCAGTTACAGTTTTATTATTGGGAAAAATATTACATTTTGACATAATGTTTTGAACAATTTTGGCAGCAGGATGCCCCAACCTATTATGCCACAAATTGAAAGGAATACATGACACATTACAATTCAATTGAGTATTATTTACAGAGAGAGTAGACTTAGACTTGGACTGAACTGAGGACAACGACTTGGCTGAGGGAACAAAAAGCATGGATGATGGATGGAAGACATAGAGACCTTGTTTAACTGAGCCCTCCATTAGAACCTTCTTGGTAACCTGATCTTTAACAAGACAGAAGTCAGGAAAGAATTCAAAGAAAACATGGTTATCTTTAGCAAATTGGGAGACACTTATAAGGTTTTTAGTTATTTGAGGAACATGTAATAGGCGATCTAGGACAAGGTATCTTGAAGAATAGGGAGATTGAAACAAGGACTTACCAACATTTTGAATAGAAATGCCACCACCATCACCCATTCAAATTTGATCTGAGCCAAAATATTCAGTCTTTTTCATCAAATTATTTGCATCAGAAGTACAGTGACTGGTAGCACCAGAATTCGGATACCAAGCCATATCATTAACTGAATCTGCAGTAGCAACATTTACAGAATGTTTGTCTATTGAAGTTGCCCCCATTCCAGGAAAATCGAAGTTGAACCGCTGGTAGCATTTTGATGACACATGTCTTTGGCGCCCACAGAGGTGACAGACATGACGACTTGAATTAATCCCAGTAAGAGGTGACTGTCGAGGATAACCACTCAGTTTGAGAGAAGAGCCACCACGACCACCAGTAGCAAATGGATTCCAAGAACCTCGGCCAACCCCAGAACTTGAGCCACCACGACTGAAAGAAGAACGAGAAGAGTTATTGAACCTATTATTCGAAACCAACTGTGAGGAGAAATTACCACCACTTGCACGAGGATAGCGATTCTGAGCAATATTGACAGATGCAGAATCAAGACTATAAAGTTGAGTCTCCAGCCGATGCTCTTGAGATAGGAGCAAAGATTCAATTTCAGCAACTGTGTAGGGATCATTCCTGGAATTTACAGAGACAACAAATGTGTTATATTCGGGTGGTAGACCTTTGAAAATGGCTCCAATGTGATCTTTGACAGTCACAACATGACCTACAGAGCCTAGCCGATCCACAAGGGCTTTGATTTTAAGTAAATAATCATCAAGAGACAAAGACCCTTTCTTGATATTCTGGAGTTGTGAAGTATATTGGTCTATCTTGGCTGTAGTTTGAGTAGCAAAGTAAGTATCCAGAACTTTCCACACTTTGGCACTGGTATCGGACCCGACTACTTGTGTGAGGATCCCTTCAGACATTGAAGAACGAAGCCAAGAATAGAGGAGATTATCTTGTTGCTCCCATTGAACAAAGGCAGGATTTAGCCTCCTTGCAGCTTGATCGGCTTCTGTGAGGTATTTTTCGGGAGGAGAGGAATCTTCAGAGATGATCTGTTGAAGTTGATGACCTTTGATTGCAGAAAGTACCTGTGGTCGCCAAAGCAAGAAGTTGTTCGGATCAAGCTTGACAGAGATGTTGTGTGTGAAGACAACCGGAGTGAAAACACCAGTAGATGTTACAGTCGCCGGAGTGCCCGCCATGGCCGGAGAGGAAGAAGAGGAATGACCGAGAATGAAGAAATGTTGAACAAAAACAGAGAAACTCTCAGGGGAAGAACTCTGATACCATGTAAAGAAACTTAACGTGTTTGAATGAAAGTAATAATCTTCTCATTAAACCAATCTGATTATTACAAAGTATTTTATATACAGAAGTGGTTAAGAAATATACAGCTGTACAAAACCGTAACTAATCATCTTAACAAACTCTTAACAGCCTAACAATATATACTATCTAACATGTGCGGCTGGGTTTGGAGAGAAAAAGGGTTTGAGAGAGAGAAGAGTGGAATGTTAATTTATAATATTACCCCTATTTGACTAATGCATTTTTGTTTTAAATTTAGTTTCCATATTTAGTTAGTTAGCAATTGTGTTTCTCATATTTTGTTTTTTTCTTTAATAAATTTCTCATACAAATTAGGAAAAGTATGATCCTCATATTTTTGCACAGTATTAGCATAAAAATCATATTTATGAAAAATCCCCCCCAAAAAGTTGCTTTATAGAATTTTAAAAAATACTTTTAAAAATGTGTGGGCCAATAAAAAAACAAAAAAGTCATTTTTTTAATTAAAAAATCTCTATTTTCTAAATTAACATAATTTTTATAATTCTTAAGTTACTCATAAAATACTTTATTATTATTATTATTATAATCCAAATATATTTTTTTAAAAAAATCATTAGAAAATATATTTATATCATAATTATCGAAAAAAATAATAATAAGTCAAAGTTTATACTTATTTCGTGATAAGCAAAATGTACAAGTTTTCCGAATGAAGCTATAATCTTTTCTTTTATATATATATATATATATATATATATATATTGAAGCAACAAATTTGACTTTCTATATTTTGAGGTATTTGCCGACAATAATTGATTTTTCGATCCCCTTCTGATGACGATGATCGCTTATACAGTTGTTGATCTGTCGGGGGTACCTGCAAGAAAGACATTCCAATGCCTAAGTCAGATTTTTTTTTTGATGCCATCATTTGAATAAAAGTTTAGTATTTATAGAAAAAATGCAAGGAGGTTAGTTCGTTAAACTAACTCCAAGATTGGTGAGGGAAATAACTGAATTTCCCCCCAAAAAGTATTTGATTCGACTAAACGTTTAGAGGGCAGAAGTGCAGGTCGCCTTTGACCAAAACGCACCGTTTCAATATTCTTAAAATGGATACGGCTTCTGGCCGAACATTTTGGGTCCAACAATATATATAAATATATTAAAATTTCATAGGTAGTTCTTTGATTCCTAAACATCCCATGAATATATAAATGGATGAATGGGTCTGCATGTTCACCTTGAAGTTGGTTTAACATACATTAGTGATTACTTATATCATGTACACTTATAAAAAGGACCTATTTCGTGGGACTTTATCAACATGGAGATTAAAATAATAAGAAACTAAATCAAGTTTACAGAGGTCAAATACAACACTTTCTAAGTTAAATCAAATGCAGAAAGTAAACATTATACTTCCGAAAATCCAATTCTCTTAGACTTCTCTCGTTAAGCATCCTATACTCAATTTCTACGCTTTGAAATCCCTTCAAAAGTTTATCTGAAATCCATTTAGATTGGATGATATATAAGTCATCTTATCTCAAGTTCAAGAACATCATTATTGCTCAACTATAACACCACAAGCAATCTTCAATCCAAACTCTAATCTTTTCAACATGAAAAAGAGAGCAAACAAAACAGTCAACAAAGAAATATGAAATTTTATGTCTAAACTCATTCCAGATAAACTTATTCATAATATTTTAATAAAAATTCCTAAAATACCCTAATTTAAATTAACTAAATAATATTATGTATTTATTTAATTAAAAAATTAACTAATATAATTTAAATAAAATAATTGAAGTTTTTATTAAAATCTTATCATTAATTAACTTTGTTTTTTCAGGTCTTTCTAACTCACGTACGTAGTTTGTATTTCTTAATTTGATATGTTGTATTCTTACTTCGATGATCTTTTTTTTTCTTTTTCCATTAAGTTCAGTTTTCAATATATTTTGTGTGTATTGCAGTAGTTCAGTGAGGTCATTTAAAAAAAAAAAAAAAAAAACTATTTCTAGCCTTCAAGGTTAGTTTTCTAGCATATTTATTATTCTAATTTTTTCTTGATTATTGTAGGCATGTGAACCTACATATATTGATGAAGGTGGAATTCGAAGATTTGTTGTTGAGCAAGCCAATCACATGCACAGGTGTTTATAAATATACTAGAGTACAAATAACGTCTAGTATACATGTGCTTAATTTTATTAGAAAATTTAATAATGATTTTTATTGTGGTTTTGTGATTGTCATAAAAATTTTAAATAAAAATATTATATATATATATATATATAAAAGAATGATATGTACATATTAAAAGAAAAATTAAATAAAAATATTGTCTATGGTTATTTAAAAAAAATATGATAGTTTTTTAGATCATAAATTACCTCATTCAAGGTACAAAACACACTTTAATGATTGGAGAATAATCTTATTCTTGATGGAAGAGAAATATTATTATAATATCTTATGTAGTTACACAATCATTTTATTTGTACACAGACACATATATATATATATAATGTATTTATAATGTTTGTTTTATTTAATATGAATATATATTTATATAAGTTATATTAAATAATAAAAAAAAGTAACATGTTTTCTTTTTGAGTAATGATATGTGCACCGAAAATATGCGAACCCAAACATTACACACAGTGACTTGTCACTGTTTTTTAAAACAATGGATCCAAGTTTTAATAAATGTGATTGGCTAGGATAAACTGCCACATCACTGTGTGTAATGTTTGGGTGTATATTTTGGGTGCACATATCAATACTCTTTCTTTTTAAATATAAATGATAAAAAAATCAATAAAAATTAAGATTATGTATTATATATTATTATAATAATAATATTTTATAACAATTTAAATTTATATTAATATAATTATTAAATATGTAGTCTTGTATAAAATATTATTATTATAGTAATGATATTTTATAATATTTAAATTTATATTAATATACTTATTAAATATTTATTCTACTATATTTATATAAAAATATATTATAACATTTAAATTTATATTAATAAAATTATTAAATATTTAGTCTTTGTATTATATAATATTATAATAATAATATTTCATAACATTTAAATTTAAATTAATATAGTTATTAAATATCTAGTCTTATATTTAATACTATTATAATAATGATATTTTATAATATTTGAATTTATATTAATATAATTACTAAAAATTTATTTTATCGTATTTTTTAATTAATTTAAAAGTTGTATGTTCGTTAAATATTTGTAATATTCAATTAAAATTAACAAAAAAAATAACACTTAAATACCCATTTTTTTTATATAGAATATATATATTTGTATGCATCCATCTTTATCAGTAGTCACTCATTTTTAACTAGTCAATTTGTTGAATTGTGCGGTTATGTTAATCCCCCTCTTTTTGACATTCTTATTCATTTGTTAGTTATTACTGAATTGCATTTTCTTAGGGCCTTCATATCAATATTGGTATAAAGTATCATATAGTAATACTACTCGAATTGTTATATTATAAATGAAAGAATTTTAAATCAAAGTCATTATTTTATAATTTAAAATATTTAAAATTAATAATTTAACTAAAAACAAGATACCATCTCAAATACGTTGTCAAACTAGAGCAGTTTTGTATGGAAACTTGATCAATTCACTTTGACCTATCTAACTAATATTGAACGATCTTTTCAAACTATCAGGATGCCAAGGCTCCTCATCGACGGTCCATACGGTGCAGCTTCACAAGAATACAAAGATTATGAGGTTGTGCTCCTCATAGGCCTTGGAATTGGTGTGAGCCCTATGATAAGCATTCTCAAGGATGTTCTAAACGGCGTGAAACAACACAAGGAAACAGAAGATAGAACAGTAGAGAATGGGGTTAATAAGAGAAACAAGAGAAAGGCTATAACCCTCAAAAAAGCATATTTCTATTGGGTCACTAGGGAGCAAGCCTCGTTCGAGTGGTTCTTAGGTTTATTGAATGAAGTGGCTGAGAACGATAGTGATGGGGTTATTGAGATTCACAGTTACTGCACTTCTATATATGAAGAAGGAGATGCTCGCTCTGCTTGGATCACTATGCTTCAGTCTCTTAATTATGCTAAGAGGGGATTTGATATTGTGTCTGGGACAAAGGTCAAGACCCATTTTTTCAGACCAATTTGGCGGGATGTCTTCAAGGGCCTTGCAATGAATCATGTCGATCAAAGAATTGGTAAGTATCTTAACTT
This sequence comes from Humulus lupulus, assembly GCF_963169125.1. NCBI lineage: Eukaryota > Viridiplantae > Streptophyta > Magnoliopsida > Rosales > Cannabaceae > Humulus > Humulus lupulus. Next base: position 73,059,815 of record NC_084800.1, read on the forward strand.
TATATTGCTCAATATTTACATCACAAATCACAATATTACATGATACAATATATAATGATAGATGTAATTTGTTGTAGGTCTCACATATTCAAATTTAAAATAAAATATGCTTGGGTCGATATCAAATTATAATAATCATTTTATGTTGCATGATAATTAGTGTTGGGCATGGTATCCGTAGCAATATTCTATATTATGTGTATGTTTTGTTTTTAGTTTTTATATATAGGGTTGTGCTTTATATCTTACTAGGTAAAGTGAACAATGCACTTTTATTTAATTTTATTTAGAAAATTAATTATTTTATTTTAATTATCATATAAATTTTAAATAAATAAACAATATCATATATTACAAAAGAATGACATAAGCATATTAAAAAAATTAAACTAAAATATTATTTATAGTTTTAAAAAATAAAAAACCACTAAAACAAGAATTTGATAGATGTGCACTTTTTATATATAAAGATATGGTAATTCATTTTTTAAAATTAAATAATTTTTTTTCTAATTTTTTGTTGACGCAGTTCTTCGGCAACAGATAATTAAGAGAAGAAGAGAAAGTGATTAGTACTAAAAGTAGAACCGTCACATATATGAAATCTTTAGGGAAAGAACTAGGTGACTCAAGACACGTTTTTAAGTGGTTCGAAGGTTAAAATCCTTCTACTCCACTAGTCAATATTATTGATATTCTCTGGGTAATTGGTTTACAAAGTATATAGTTCTTAAAAGACTATTTTTCCCAACCCCTATCAACTCCCAGGGTCTCCATATTTATAGGAGAAGGCACCTGGAAGTTGGTAGGGAGGTCATCCCGTGACCTTACCATATATCACATCAAGTTTGTGATATTCATGATTAATTCCTAAACCTGACACACAAGTGTGGTCTAATCAGTATGGAAGGAGATAATGGGCCGCATGGCCCAACTCGTCCGTGGGTGTCTGAATACGCACGTTCCTGCTGCGTGTCCGAGAAGTCAGGGGGATATCGGACACGTGATGGCAGGAATATGCACGTTTATCTTGCGTGTTGACTTCCCATAGGGTCAGAGCTTCCTGGGAAGCTCGCCACCGGAGCAGTTCATAACCCGAGCTTATCCGCCCGTGGCCGTCGGATGTTCGCCTCAGCTCCTGGGGCGACAAGTGCGAGCTGGAAACAGGACCCCCTCGAGCTAGAAAGGGCCCGTCCTGGAAATAGAGCCTCCGGCCTGTGGGAGCCTCGGACTAAATCATGTTTAGTCCGAGGCTCGTCCTGCTAAACAGCCCGTGGGAAAACCAGGGCGTACATTTTTTTTTAGAAAAAATACTACTATTAATTTCAATTTGAAAAAATATTAAAAAAAAAAATCTAAATTAAAACTGTTGTCCGTGTTTTCAACCAGAAGACACGTGACATTCATTAGAGGAGTAATTAAGCTCCTCAGGCACTAGTAAAGTTTCGTACTATGATCTGGCCAGGCGCGAATGTCTCCAAGTGAGGTCACGCCCCGAGGTTTGTCCTCGAGGCGCAAATTTCTCAAGGTGAGGCCATGTTTCGTGACCCATCTCCAAGGTGTGGATGTCTCCGAGTGAAGTCATGCCCCGAGGACCATTCAAATGGTCCTCGCTCTCTTGATTCGCCAGTCTCCCAGGTTTAGGATTCTTGTCCTCGGACTTGGAGTGGCTGCCAGGTGTTAGTCGCAACAGCTGTGGCCCACTAGATTGTCTGACAACTGTTGGTGAGCCTCGATTAGTGGTGTCAACTTCGTACCCTCGACAATCGACATTTCTCACAACGCCGCTTGACATGGGCGAACATGCGTCGTATCCTGACATGGTCAGATACTTGTTCCCCATAAAGGTTGTAGGCAACTTTATGCAAATGGGCCCCGTGCGATCTGCTTGGGCCTATGGTCTTTGTTAGTGCATCCATATGTAATTAATTGTAGTTTACTCCCCAAATAATTGAGAATGTTGTATTAATTGTTCATTGAGGGTATTACTGACCCAAACATCTATAAATAGGGCCGAAGTATCTCCTTGTAAATGGTTAAGAACTTGGGCTAATTAAGCACTGTAAACTCACAGCAATATATACGTTGCCTGAGACTCCATTGAAGCTTTCTCAAACAAGCTTCAAACTCACTAATAACAAAGACTTGTAGACTAGGGCTCTTTTATAGCCTGATCCATGTAAAACCTATGTGTTATTTTCTTCTAGTTTCTGACAAGTTCTTAGATTATGTTGATAGCGAAAAAGGCAGTCAACATTTTTGTGCTCTCATTGAGAGCCTGAAGAAAGCTTGAAGAAAAAACGACCATAGTGAACACTAGATGGAATGCACCAGACAACGTAGCTCCTCCCATCAGAGCTGAGGGAGGAGAAACCAGTCGTTCACCTCCACAAGACCTGTCGGAGATGGTCCAGGAAGATTATGATTGAAGCGATGAAGAATAATATGAGGAGGATTATCCTCGGCCTATGGATGCGGAGGATCCACCAGAGGTGATGGTGCTCCGCAACCAGGTGGCTCCCCTGCAGCAAAAACTTAATGTCTGGGAGGGGAATATTGTCGCCCTACAGAAGATGGTTAACGCCATGAGGGCCACTCTGGCGGCTCAAGGGCTATGATTGGACCTGCATTGAGAAGTACCATCTAGGCAGCCTTCTGGTGTGCCACCCCTGCACCCAGTTGGAGTGTCGCTTGTTAACACAGCAGGTGTGCCTCCTGAGCGCCCCGCTGATGTGGCACAAGATCTGCCAGTTGGCATGCCACATGTGCACCCAGCTGCGCTACAAGAGCGTGGCAAGGGTAAAGTCGATGATAACCCTGCTTTGGGGTAGAAGAAGGTTCGTCGAGCTCCCGAATAGAACAAGGCCTCGAGGCTAGCAAGCAAGAGGAAGTGGCAAGGTTCCCAATGACATTGTCAGGTCGCCAGTGCTCAGGGTGTCACAGGTGTTCCATCTAGGCGCGCCGCGACGGACCGCGCTAGGCTTGGAGAAGGTTTTCCCCTGCGGGGGGGGGGGGGGGGGGGGGTTTGTCTTTCCTTACCACGAGAGCCTGACTACTTTCAGCCTGTTTTCTCTTCTCGGGAAGTCTTCTTGCCTCTTAGACCATCTTTAGTATCTTGGAGTCAAACGCGTAGAACACCTGTTGGTGTTGTTGAAGCTCCTCAGACACCTAAAACAAGAAACCAAGCAATTAGCGTCATGACCCAAAGAAGATAGGCCAAGGAAGATAACCCCTAAGATCACTACTCAGGAAAGATAAATTGAGAGTTTCTAAGGGACTTGAGGGTCTTCGGGATCGAAAGATGGTCGCCGAAGAACACCACCGAAAATTATGAACATCGCCGGAATCTGGGAATTTTCCAAATTCCAGTCAAATGTCCCAGAAAGGAAAAAGGTTGCATACGTAACGTAAGGGGCCATTTCGATCGTTTCTAATGTCAAAATGTGTCCGAGAATGCCTACAGAAGTGTAAAAAATGACATCTGAAGTGTAAAAAAATCAAATTCCTAGGCATGCGCCTATAATTCTCAACAAAATTAAAAAATGTGCTCAAAGCAAAATTGAGGACAAAGAAGTAAAACTTACTCGAAATGAAACACTTGTAAGTGCTTAAGTGAATCCGAACTTTGAAAAACCGTTTGCCGTCTCACCAGAAGTATGATGATTCTCGCCAGCTGTCCAAGACGTCGGGAACTCGGAAAATGGGGAAATTTGGGAAACAAGGAAGCGAATGGGAAGAATGGTTTTGAAGGTTCTCAGGCTTTGGATGTTCTAAAAGTGATTTATGAGAGGCGGTTTTCGAAGTTTTATACTCGAAAAGCGTGGGGTGGAAGCAGCTCCACCCCGACAGTTGATTACCTATGACATAGGCACTTGAGAGCAATCCAACGACCATAACTCAAGATGTGTGGATCGTGATCATTAAGGTGGGTAAATGATGCCTTGGATATGGAGTGAAAGGACACCTAGGGTGTAGATTAGATGTTTTGGGTAGTGGAATTGACTCCTCATTAATGGCATATATTGATGGGCCTAGCAATAGGGAGTCGGCATATGGCACTAATTTTTCCAAGAGTGACATCATGAAGGGCCCAAGCGTCTCATCTCCAAGACCTTTCAAATTACTCCTCTTAGTCAAAGTCCCCACTGTCCGAAGACTAGTGTACACTTGGGGGGCAAATGTTATCCGTGTTTTAAACCAGAGGACACGTGACATTCATTAGAGGATTAATTAAGCTACTCGAGCGCTAGGGAGGTTCCGTACTATGATCTGGCTAGGTGCGGATGTCTCCAAGTGAGGCCACTCTCCGAGGTCTATCCTCGAGACACAAATGTCTCAAGGCAAGGCCACGTTTAGTGACCCATCTCCAAGGTGTGGATGTCTCCCAGTGAAGTCATGCCTCGAGGACCATTCAAATTGTCCTCACTCTTTTCATTCGCCAGTCTCCCAAGTCTAGGATTCTTGTCCTCAAACCTGGAGTGGCTGTCAGGTGTTAGTTGTAGTAGTTGTGGCCCACCAGGTTGTCTGACAAAATTCGTTAAATGACAAAATAAATCAATTTAAGCACATAAATATTTTTCGGTTATAATTTTTAAAACATAATTAATTGGATAATTTAAATACTTTAATATGAATTTAAAAATATGTGATGGAAAATTATTATGGCTCATTTATTTAGATGAATTTATTACTTTTAAAAAAAAATTATTTACCTTATTTAAAGGACTTTAAAACTAACGGTGTTAGAAAAAAAAAGTGTTAAATTTAATAGTATATAACAATTTCTGTTAAACTCACATTTATAATATCTCTTCTATATAAAAAGTGTGTAGATAACAGAAATTCTTGGTTTTCACGGTTTGTTTTGTTAACTTTAATAGAATATTCTAAATATTTAATGGATTATACATTTAAAACTAATTAAAAACAAATATTAATATAAATTTAATTTCAAATGTCATTATTATAATAATATATAATACATATTTAATAATTATATTAATATAAATTTAAATGTTATAAAATATTATTGTGATTATAATAATCTTAATTTTTTTACTAACTATATTAATATGAATTCAAATATTATTATAATAAAAATATTTAATACTTATATTAATATAAATTTAAATATTATAAAATGTAATTATAATAATAGTATATAATACATAATCTTAATTTTTATTAAAAAAATTATCATTTATGTTTAAAAAAAGTTATCATATTATATATGGGAGTGACTACAACGCATCCATTTTTTTTGCAACACCGGTGCATCATTTTTCTATTTCGGCACCTGAATAGTTATAATCCCAATTTTTTTTATATGATGATGTACATTATAGCTATCTAGAACATCCTACAAATTTTCAAGAAATTCTGAATAAATTATGGTACCGAAACAAGGTCTAAACTGTCTGTTGCACGCGTGTAAAATTTGACAGTTTGAACTTTGTTTTCGGCTTTGTAAACTATTCAGAATTTCTTGAAAATTTGCAGGGTATTCTAAATACCTACAATGTATACCATATAAAAAAATTTGGGATTATATCTATCCAGGTGCCGAAAATAGAAAAAGGAAGCATTAGTGTTGCAAAAAAAAAGGATGCGTTGTAGTCGTTCCCTATATATATATATTTAAAAAATCATAAACAATATTTTTGTTTAATTTTTTATTTAATAATTATATTAATATAAATTTAAATGCTATAACTTATTATTATGATAATAATATTTAATAGAAGACTAGATATTTAATACTTAGGGAGCGACTACAACACATCCATTTTTTTGCAACACCAGTGCATCATTTTTTTATTTCGGCACATGAATAGTTATAATCAATTTTTTTATATGATGGTGTAAATTATAGCTATCTAGAACATCCTACAAATTTTCAAGAAATTCTGAATAAATTATGATACCAAAACAGAGTCTAAACTGTCTGTTGCACGCGTGCCTGTTTTTTTGTGTACGCGTGTAAAATTTGATAGTTTGAACTCTACTTTCGGCTTCGTAAACTACTCAGAATTTCTTGAAAATTTGTAGGATATTCTAAATACCTACAATGTACACCATTATATAAAAAAATTTGGGATTATATCTATCCAGATACCGAAATAGAAAAAGGATGCACCGGTGTTGCAAAAAAAAGGGATCATTGTAGTGGTTCCCTTAGTACATATATTAATATAAATTTAAATATTATAAAATATCATTATAATAATATATAATATATAATACATAATCATAATTTTTATTAAAAAATTACTATTTATGTTTAAAAAGGTTATCATATCATAGATAGCTTTTTAAAAATTATAAATAATATTTTGATTTAATTTTTTATTTGATATATTTAGTCATTGTTTTGTATATCATATTGTTTAGTTATTTGACAATAATAAAGACTCAATAAAAATAATTAATAAATTCTATAAATAAAATTAAACAAAAGTATATTGTACGTTGCTTTATCTAGTATAAAGATATATGTCTTAGATTTTTATAGATTTTATTTTCCATTGTAGATATTTTGCTTAATTATGTTTTACCTACACATCAACATTAAATATTGAATACTTAATAACGAACTTATCATTAATTTACTACAACAAAATATTCATTACATGAGTGTCACAATTCGCTATAAATGTTGAGAGTTTTGTTAGATTGTTAAATATCACTAATGATTAGCTATAAGTATTGAGAATCTTCAATCTTGTTTGGTTTTTATGTTGTCGCAGGTGTATTCTATTGTGGTGCACCTGCATTAACCCACGAGATAAAAAGGCTATCCCAAGAGTTGTCCCGGAAGTTAACCACCAAATTTGACTTCCACAAAGAGTCCTTTTAGAGGGAAATCTAGGCGTATTAACGAAGAGAAATAAATTTTGAATAATTTAAAAAGAAAAAACAAATTAATGACTGGTTCAATATTATAAGGGTGTGACACCCATTCTAGTTAAATAATTTTAAAATATATTAGATAAATTAATATAAATGTCTTAATAAGAAAAATTAATTTAGAGGCTAAGCATATTTTTTTAAACTCCAGTGAAAGCAAAGTACAATATACATTTGTTTAGTTTTATTTAAAAAAATTATTATTTTTATTTTTATTATGTTCTTTAATTGTCATAATTTTTTTAAATAAATAAATAAATAATATCATATATTATAAAAGAATATATTTAAAACACTAAAATTGAAATTGGACATTTGAATAGAAAGTGATGACTAAATTAAATGTTGTGGAAAACAAAATATAAGAGAAGAAATAAGCAATGATCTATTTACGTATACGATCTATTTACGTATACATATAGATACATATAAAGTGAGAAATAATACCTTTACAGAAGTAGACAAATGATAGAAACAGAGAGATTGCATGATTGAGAGAGAGGAGTGGTGATTTTAAATTTTGAATCACTGTCTTATAAGTAATATTTTGATACTGCACATAGGAATATAGTACCCAAATATTTTAATCGGAGAAGAGTTCTCTACAATACACATACAATTAAAGCAAAAATCCATAAAACATGATTAAAAAAATACATACGTAAAGAATAAAGACACAATGGAAAAAAATATACAATTAAAGCAAAAATTCATGAAGTATAATTTAAAAAAATACATACTTAAAGATGGAGAGAAGAAGAGGTACGTTGTCCAAAAGAGAGAGAGAAAGAAGAATTATTATCAATATTATTTATAACTATTATATATGAATATTTTCAAAATAAATTAAAATATAATATAATTGGGATAGGTAGTGTGTAATAGATAAATACATATCTTTCATATAAAAAATCGTGAATGTGTAAATATCTCAATTGTATTTTCAAATAAAATAATTTATCATCACTATTATTTTTTATTTTAAATTAAAAAAAACTCAAATAAACATAATTTTAATTTGAAATTAAATGAAATAACTCCAACTTTTTAAATAAACGTGAAATTTCGTATTTATAACCAAACCTCTAATTTACGACAAGTTTTTAACCCCTAAATAATACGAATTTGAAAAATACTATTTCACAAAAAAGTTATAGATTCTTCTATTCTCTTTCCATCAATATCTAATTCATTGAAATCCGACACTTGGATTGAAGTTTATAACTAAAACACTGAGACATTATGTTAGAGAATATATATTTATACTCAATGGAAATATGGAAAAACCAAAATACAACTCTATGCAAAAAATACAATAGACAAGGTAATTGATTAAATAAATATTACAACGCTTGCTCAAAATACAAGTAAATAGAAAGAGGTAGAAGAAGAAGATTACAAACTCAAAACAATAATAATACAAGTAAATAAGATCAACAAGATCAAAAGAATGAAAATAAAATCAATAAAATGACAAACTCTCACACAACCAAAGTGTAGAGTAGTGGGGATCACCAACTTGAACAAGGTTCAAAACTTTTGTCCAAAAGCTTATTTCCCCCTATTCTCTAAGCACTAAGGGATCTCTCTAGGAAATAGCTCTATCGAATTATCAAGCCTTTATGGTGTATTTTCCAGCCAAGTGCTTTGTGGATGGAAAATTGTGTGTCTTACAAGTGAGCATTAGGCCCCTATTTATAGAGTTTTGAGACACCCCTTGAATTTCAAATTCCACCAACCCTTATGGCTGTTACCAATAATTAATTGGATGTTTATGGAATTAAAATAGAGATTTGAGAGTTACTTGGCTGTTGGAAACGTTCAAAATTTGATAAAACCGAAGTTTGGAAAATGTTGTTAGCCACTCAGGCCGCGGCCTGAAAAACATGAGCCGCGGCCCACGATGTTTTCTGCCTCTTGGGCCGCGGCCTGAAAAACATAGGCAGCGACCCAAGTTGTTTTTCAGCAACCAATTTTCCAAATTTGCCAAAACGTTCCAAATTCATTCCCACTTGATTTTGATACTTCCATACACATTATGGGAGTTAAAATCACATCGCCAACAACTATATCTCTTATGGCTTTTGAGAAATTCAAATCAAAATGTGTAATATCAAATCTACACATTATTGGGTAATATTTGGGAGTTACAAGTTTGTTTTTTTGTAACTCCAAAATATGTTACATTTATCACACACACGTGTCCAATTTTTGTGACTCTCAATAATATGTCACAAGGTGTGACAAATCACTTTTGTGTGACAAATCACATTATGTCACATTATTTAATCTAACATTATATTTTTTTAAAATAATATAACATTTCCCCACTTAGATTAAATAATCACTTTTTGTAACACTTATTTAATCAATCAATCATTATATTAAAATATAATACATTATTGTTTGGAATTAAAAAAAGTACATTTTCTTTATAATTGGATGTTTGAATTATTGTTGAATAGTTATAAATATAAGAAAGTTCCATATATATTAATGAGAGAATGTTCTTGTACGAGTACGAGAGGATTAAAATCATAGATAAGGAATAAAATTTTCAGGAACGTATTAAAGTATGAAATCTTTAATCAATGGTAGCTAGTACGATTTACTAAGCATGTGAATTATATTACATATGACTGGACTGATGTGAATTGATTTCTTTATAAACATACTCTTTGCCATACATATTTAATTCATATAAAAAAGATGATCATATGTGGATCAGTCTAAATCTTGAGTAGTCATGAACTCCTGTTCATGTATATTGAGTCTTTTGATTCATTCATTAATGTCTCTTACCTTTTGTTTGGTATGGTGGATTGGAGGAATGATGGATAAAGGTGTGTGGAAAGAAGTTAACCATCCTTAGGTTATCTTTTTGTTATATTATTTTAAATAATATAATATGTTAGATTAAATAATGTGACATAATGTGATTTGTCACACTTTGTAACATATTATTGAGTCATAAAATTGGACACATGTACATGCCCAAATGTGACATATTTTAGAGTTACAAAATCAGTTACAAATTTGTAACTCCTAAATATTACCCAATAATGTGTAGATTTGATATTACACATTTTGATTTGAATTTCTCAAAGCTATAAGAGATATGGTTGTTAGAGATGTGATTTTAACTTTCATAATGTGTATGAAAGTTAGAGAATCAAGTGGGAATGAATTTGGAACATTTTGAAAAATATGGAAAATTGGTAGCTGAAAAAACGTTGTGGGTTGCGGCTAGTGTTTTTCAGGTTGCGGCCAGAGTGGCTCACAACATTTTCTAAATTTCGATTTTATCCAATTTTGAACGTTTCCAACAGCCAAGTAACTTCCAAATCTCTATTTTAATTCCATAAACATCTAATTAATCATTGGTAACAACCATGGGGGTTGGTGGAATTTGAAATTCAAAGGGTATCTCAAAACTCCATAAATAGGAGCCTAATGCTTACTTGTAAGCAACACCATTTTCTATCCACAAAGCACTTGGTTGGAAAATACAGTATAGAGGTTTGATAATTCCAGAGAGCTATTTCCTTGAAAGATCCCTTAGTACTTAGAGAATAAGGAGAATAAGCTTTTGGACAAAGGTCTTGAACCTTGTTCAAGTTGGTGATCCCCACTACTCTACACTTTAGTTGTGTGAGAGTTCGTGTTCCTTTTATTGTTCTTTTCATTCTTTTGATCTTGTTGTTCTTATTTACTTGTATTATTATTGTTTTGAGTTTGTGATCTTCCTCTTTTAAATCTTTCTATTTATTTGTATTTTGACCAATAGAGTTGCAACACTTGTTTAAATATTACCTTTTAATGACCCAGAATTGCTAATAGGGCTTAGTGCCTTGGTTAGCGTGCCAAGAGGGCATAATTGGATATATGTATGTTTAATTGGTTAAATGCTTGACTATGTGGCATACATGATTAATATGATTATATGCATATACTATATGCATGTTTATGAGTATTAGATATGCATGTGGGCCCTTTATGGCTTTTAAGGACATATTTGTAATTTTGGCCCGTTAAGGGCATAAATGTGATTTTACGTGATATATGGTTGAGACCACATTATTATGTGAATATATTTGCAGTTCATGGCTCGAGACGGTCCTAGTGAGTGTATTTTTTTTTTTTTTTGGTAAATCAGAAATTCATTAATACCAACAGAACCTTACAATTTCAAGGAACCTAAAAACAGGCCCAAATATGACAACTTTTACAATATAAGTCTTTATATTTACAAAGCTTCAAACCATTCTCATTCTATACATTTGACTTTCCCTAGTTTAATGCTGTATATTCTACTCTTAACATCATGTATAATAGTCAGCATTACTAAATCCACTCTCTTGACCTGTTGAAACCACAACACTTCATTTCGGGTTTTCCAAACCTGGTACACACCAGTAGCAACAAAGGCAGCAAGGACTTGCTTCTTGAACTTGCTTACTTTAGCCTTCGAAATCCATCTCAGCAAGGGATAAATGGCCTCTGTTTTAACTCTCCATCCCAGCTTCTCTTTGAGACTTTTTATACACCTGTTACTGAAAGGGCACTTAAAAAATAAGTGCTCAATATTCTCTTCACTTTGCCCACATAATAAACAGCTGCTATCACGAATCACTCAAATTTTATGAAGTCTCTACTTTGTTTTCAATCTATCCAGCCTGGTCAACCACAGTATGACACTGTGCTTTGGAACATTAAGTCTCCCCCAAATCTCATTGCTCCATGAAACCCGAGTTTGAGGAGGACACAGCAGCAAGTACCCCTTTTTTTATACTGTAATCAAGTTGAGTAAATTGGCCAACATTAATAAAACTTTTAAATTGCTCTTTGACAGCCACAATCTTCTTCCAATACCAACTTCTTTGCATCGGGGCAGTGTATGCCCACCAATACTCATCTTTAATGTACACTGTGCACCCATTTTACCCAAAGGTTGTCTTTCTTACTAGCCACGGCCCAAATGTATTTCCCAATGGCAGCAATATTCCAATTCATAATGTTCCTAAATCCCAATCCTCCTTCACTTTTTGGTTTACAAAGAGTATCCCAAGCCACATTTCCCGGGCCCATATAATCCCAAGCACCCTTCCAAAGAAAGGCTCTACAAATAGAGTTGATGCTCTTCAAAATCTTCTTAGGAATTATCATGATCTGAGACCAGTATGTATGAATTGAAACCAGCACTGAGTTAATCAATGTTATTCTTCCAGCATAAGACAGATTACGAGTACTCCATATTCGGATTCGAACAACCATTTTCTCCAAGATACTTTCACAATCCTTGGTTGAAATTCTCTTGGCACATATGGGGATCCCCAAGTATTTGAAAGGCAACTCACTTCTACTGAAACTAGAAGCTTCTAAGACTCTTTGCACCTCCTGCTCTGCCATACCACTACAGTATACAACAGATTTAGCCTCATTCGGGATAAGACCAGATGTTCTTGAAAAAATCTTCAGACCTTGTAACATATAGTAAATGGATTTAAAGTCCCCATGACAAAATAGAAGCACATCGTCTGCAAAACTCAGATGGTTTAACTGCAAACCTTCACAGCGTTCATGAAACTTAAAATCTGCTTTCTGCCCTATTTTCCTCATGATGCGAGAGAGATACTCCATTCCCAACACAAATAGAAGGGGAGACATTGGATCCCCTTGTCGTAACCCTTGTTTTGCTGAGAAGAAGCCATGTAATGATCCATTAAACATCAAGGAAAATTTTGGTGTAGTCACACATTGCATAATCAAGTTTGTGAATTTTGTAGGGAACTGAAAAATAGCAAGCATTTCTTCCAGGAATTCCCATTCTATAGTATCATAGGCCTTTTGTAAATCAAGCTTGATCATGCAATTGGCCTTTGTATGCTTCCTCCCATAATGCCTAACAAGGTCCTGACAAACCATGGTATTATGGGCTATAAATCTCCCATGAATGAACCCCCCCTGATTTTGAGCTACAATATCAGGAAGGATAAGTCTCAGCCGATTGCAGATCATCTTCGTGGCTGCTTTGTAAATAACATTACAATAAGCTATGGGCCTGTAATCGCTCACCAAATTCAGACAATTACTCTTAGGAACAAAAGTCAAGAAAGTACTATTTACTTCCTTCAAAATCTTCCCAGAATGCAAAAAGGAAAGGATAGCTTCACTTACCTCTTTGCCAACAATTTCCTAATTATCTTGAAAAAAAGAGCTACTATAGCCATCTGGCCCTGGGGCTTTGCTAGCTGGAATGGATAATATAGCTTGCTTCATGTCATCCTCTGTATAATTAGCTTCAAGCATTTGAGCCTGCCTATCCTTTACAACAGCCCCTTGCACCACTATTTCCTTGATGACCCTGCTTCTGTTGCTCATTTTAGTTGCCAGCAGCCCTTCATAAAAATTAAGAAAGGCTTCTTGAACCTGTTCAGGTTGATCTAGCCACCTCCCAGAAGCATCTGTTATTGAATAAATTCTGTTTTAAGCTCTTCTTTCTCGGATGCTTGCATGAAAGAAAGCAGAGTTTTCATCACCCTCCTTAAGCCAATGAACTTTTGCCTTTTGCTGTAAAAACGATTGGTAAGTTTTTTTTGCTGCCACATACTGGTCTCTAGCCTCCTTCTCTCTCTGAATTAAATCCTTATTCAAAGGATCTCGCTGCAAAGCTACTTGAGAGTCCTGAAATTTCAACCTCAAACGCAATTCAGCACTAGGAATGTCATGGAAGTCTTTATTATTCAATTCTTTAAGCATCATTTTCACTTGCTTTAACTTGGAAACCAGCTGAAACATAGCTGTCCCCTGAATTTCTCTACTCCAAACACTTGCCAGCTTCTTTTTAAAATTCGGAGCTTGATTCTACATTCTAAAAAACTTGAATGGCTTCTTCCTATAATTCTTTTCCTGAAAGATCGAAAGCAAAGCAGGAGAGTGATCAAATAATTCTTCATTCAGAAAAAACACTTCAGCTTCTGTATAACAATCGAGCCACTTTTGATTAGCAAGCACTCGGTCAATTTTGGAGTAAATACGATTATCCCCTTGTTGCTTATTACTCCAAGTATAATAATTGCCCCTGTACTTAACATCTTCTAAATGACAATGCTCCACATAATCTTTAAAGTCAACAGGTTTTCGAAACTTCACCCGAGCCCCAATACGCTCTTCAGAATTCAAAATCTCGTTAAAATCACCTAATATTACCCACGGTTCTGTGGTATTAACAACTTTTAAGTCCGTCCATAACACCTTACGCTCCTCCTCCGCATTAAAACCATAAACAAAGGTTACTAGAAAACCACCACCATTCATCAGCTTAACAAGCAAATGGATCATCTGACTCGAACAAAACAAAATATTCACATCAAACATCCTTGGATTCCAACTTACAATAATTCTCCCTCCACTATACCACGCATTATTTGCCGTAAAACACCAACCCGCAAACATTCTAAGGTACAAGGCCCCTAAGTTCGAAGCCTTGACCCTTGTCTCAAGGAGACCAACCAATCCTACCCTTTTAGTAGAGATTAATTTCTTAACCTCATTTTGCTTGTTAGGATTGTTGATCCCCCTGACATTCCAACAAAGAATTCTATCCATTAGGAGGCAGAGGCTCCCCCCCTCCCCTTGTGATATCCAATGCTTCCCCAACCTTCGAACATTCTCCAACTTCAGAACTAAGAACATCAAAACTATTAGCAACTATAGTAGGAGGAGCGGCTGCCATCTTCAATTTTCCACTTCTAGTTACTTGCTGAAATCCCTCCTCATCCACCATTACACCTTTTTCCTTCTCCAATTCTTGTGCCATATTGTTATCCTTTTTAATCACCCATTCTTTCTTCCGGCCATCTTTTTTCCTACAATTCTCAGTGATGTGCCCATATCCTTTGCAATGTCCACAAAGAACTGGTTTCCATTCATAAAAAACATCAACAACGACCTTCTGATCAAATTCATTAGTGAAAGAGACCTCATAAGGAAAGTCCTGTGTAAGAGAGACTTCTATGAGGATTCAAGGATAGTTCAGCCTGTCCCTGTTTTTCGTTATCTCATCCACCTGAAGAGGTTTCCCAATTTGGCTCACAATCTTGAAAAGAGACCTCTCACCCCAATTTTCAATTCCAGACCAGTCAACTGAATCCAAGTAGGGACTACCCTCACATCTTCCTTCCTAAAATCTGTTACAGAATCCCAAGGCTTCATAATAACAGGTTTTTTATCAAAGAAAACATACCCTCCCTGTAAAACTTCATCTCTAGAAATTATGGAATCAAATCTAATTATAAACACTCCATGATTCAAGATACCCACCTTATCCACACCCTTAGTCTTCCAGACTCGTTGAGCAAATCCCTCCAGAACCGACAACGGAGGATTAGCTCCTAGCACATAACAGACAATAGAAGAGCTCCAAAACTCCATTTCATCTTCAATATCTTCCAATCCAATTTTGATATCCCTCTGTCCCTCCTGCTCCTTATCCCTTTGAAATTTTACATTCAAATTTTGCACCAAATGGTCAGATCGCAAGATTGGAGGAGTAGGATTTTTACCTGATGCAATTTCCCCAAAACACTTCTGAGAAGCTTGCAGGAATGTCGAGAAATCCTTCCTCACCTCCTCTGCAGCAGTTCCAGCGAAGATCTTGGAGAAACCGCTTCTATCACTTCTTCGTGTACTTGGAGTAAATCACGCATCATAAGCAGATTGATTTCCAGATCTGCTTCTGGTTCTAATTCCCCTTCCGAAAACTCTATTGGTTCAACTCCCAGCAATTCCATCATGGACCTAGTTTTCCGAACCCCATCAGATAAGGTAGGACCCTTTTTCTTCTTCTTCTTCACCGATGCTTTAGCCTTCCCCTGCATTTTCACTCCCTTTGCCATGGCACCAGCTCTCCGAGCTGAGAGAGAAAGCAGAATCAATGAGATTTTTGGTGAATAATTATTTTCTAAGAGGAAAAACCCCCCTAGTGAGTGTATTAGTGAAATAGTCATAGCGGGGTTTAAATACCCGACTCGAGGGAGCCTGTGGGCATTTTGGGAATTTAGAAAATATATTTTTGGGTTTATTGGGTAACGAATAAATATTTGAAAAGTAATTAGATGTGACGGGGTTAATTGGTTAACAGTAAGAACACTTGAGGAATTAGCGGGAAAACGGAGGGGAATGACCATTTTACCCCTAGAAGCAGTTAGAGGGCTGGGAAAGCTTGAGGGCTATACACGGGAAATACTTAGGAAATGAACCAGAAAATCACAAAATTCTCTCTCTCACCTCCTACACGTTTTCTCTCTCACTCTCTCTAGAACTTAGGTGAAATTTGGAGAATTGAAGGAGACCAATTTGGGAATTGAGCTGGGAATTTGGAGGAAAATAAGCTTGGATTAGTCAGAGTATTTCTGAGGAACTAAGTTGTAATTGAGGTAAGAAATTCATACTGAGCACGTTGAATTTTCTTCTGAAACTATGTGGAAATTGGAGTTTGCATGAGTCTTAGTTTGCTAGCTAGTTCAGGTTGAATTTGAATATTTTATAAGAGTACAAATTGATTATGAGTTGGGTATAATGTTTAGACCAAAGGGATGGGAATTCTTGGCTTAAATTCAGGTTTGGATGCTGGTTTGGGGTGTGAATTGAGGTTAGGCTTGAGGAAAAACGTTAAGAAAATGGAGGATTTTCTCGGTTTAGGGGCTCAGGTCGTGGCCCTGTTCTTCAAGCACCGCAACCCGCATGAGTTTTTAAGGCTGGGGGCCTCTGTTCGTCAGGCGCGCCGCGACTCGAAAGCGGGAAAGTCACAGCCTGTGTCCCCCATCAGGGAGGATTAAGCCTCTATCCAAGGGGCGGGCTGCGACCCTCAAGGGAAATTCGTGACCCACAATGGGGAAATTAAGGGGAAAAAGGTTTAAGGCTCGGGGAGGCTCGGGAATTCAAACCTAAGCACTCGGGACGATTTCTACTACCCGATTTAGTAGAAATCGAGGTCCCTGAAGCTAGCTATTATTTTCCTAAATATTTATTTGGATTAGAAATTGATGGTTACCCATTGACACTATGACTAGGTTTATTGCCAAAGCTCAGGAGTGAGGATCGTGCTCGGGACCGTTCTATATATTCTTTGCTCGAAATCCTAGGTAAGAAGACTGCACCCTTGTGGTTGTGAATGGGACTGCGGTTCCCAATAATTGAATACATTTACTGTGTGATAGTATGATTGATATGACATCTGAGAATGAACGACCTAAGTGTGCCGGGGCTGGTGATAGCATATTGAACACAGGTCGGCCTAAGCGAGTCGAGGTCAACCAGATAAACAGAGGGTTCAGCCTAAGCATGCCAACCCTAAGCATTAGCGTAATTGACTTTGATATGTATTTGAGATGAAATGTTTACCACTATTAGGTTTTATATTTAAGTTATGTTAACTAATTGAACTGGTTGAGTTAAGATTGATTATATTTAACTATTGCCATATGTGCTTGTTGTTATGGTTTTCTTGCTAGGCCTTGGCTCATGGGTGCTACGTGGTGCAGGTAAAGGCAAAGGGAAGCTGGACCAACCGTGATTTGGATAGCTCTTGGGGTGAGGTGTACATTGTCTGCCACGACCGAGGGAAAGTACAGGGATAGAGCCTTAAAATTTGTGTTTTGCCATTAGAGTGGCTTTGGTTGTATAAAACATTTTGAGAGTTGTAAATTGTATCTTAAACCCTGTTATTTTTTTTGGGATCCCATGTACCAAACATCTATTTTAATGGAAATTAACTGTTTATTATCAAAATCTTTTAACCCTAACCCGATAGTTGACTTAGGAACATATTATTGTTCAAACGACTTAATTAGCAAGTCCTGCACTATTTTAAATACATAGTGTAACAATCTTGGTTATCTAGGGCGTTACAACTTGGTATCAGAGCGGTCTAGGTTTAAGGGTTCCTGAGGACTGGGTAGGCATGTACACTTGCCGCTAAAGACAAGCTCAACTCAGGGTTTGGTAACTGTATATATGTGATTACATACTTAAATGCTTGAAGGGAATTTAAATATTTTAATCTGTGTGATTAATAGGGAGCATGAGATATTGATAGCGCCCGGCCCTTGACTGCTGTGTGGTTATAATTAGGCGTGCTTATCAGCATTGTTGATGCATGTGAATGGATATTAAATGCTTGTTTGCATCTTGATTGCATATTGCTGATTGGGTTTTAATGGTGGACTATGGAAAGACTGTTAACTTGTCATCATTGCCTGAGTGCAGAGTCGTTGGTTGCAGATAAACTTGGACAGCTATGCATCCAAGGTGATCAATACGACTAGCTAGCACAAAGTCCGAGGCTAGAGATGATGACCAAGGCTAGAACCCTCCGCCAGTCCCTGAGAACTAGCAATAGATACTTACTGATATGTAAGCTCGATTACAGAGTCAAGAAGAGCAGATCTACCTCTTGAGACAGCAGGCTCCGTCAGGTTGTGCTGTACCTATTGTACCGCCTATTGTGGCACTAGTTGTACAGTCCCCTGAGGTTGGGAGCAGGTGGGAGCCACTATATGAACGGTTCAGGAGACAACATCCTCCAACCTTTGAGGGAGGACTAGATCCACTGAAGGCTGAACAGTGGATGAGCATGATCACCTCCATCTTGGATTTCATGAGGGTGGAAGGTAATGACAGGGTGGCCTGTGCCACCTATATGCTTAGAGAGGATGCCCATATTTGGTGGGAGGTGGCATCACAGACCAGGGATATTTCTAACTTGAGTTGAGATGGGTTCAAAGATCTGTTCAACTAGAAGTTGCCATTAGGGCAGCAAAGGTGAATGAATTCATGGGGCCGGTACAGGGCAGCATGACAGTTATAGAGTATGCCCTGAAGTTCTATAGGCGGGCAAATTTGCATCAAACTTAGTGCTTCCATATGTGGCTAGGCAGGACAGGTTCGTTCAAGGACTCAATGCAATGATCACCCGGGATGTGAGGATTACATCGATACCTAGGCAAACGACTTATGCTCAGGCTATCGAGAAGGCTTTTACCGCTGAAGAGGTAGAGAATAAGATCTGGAGGGAAAACGCTGCGAGATGAAATGTTCGCACAGCAGTGTCTCCATCCACAAGGTTTGGTAGAGGCGGAGGCCCCATTGATTTGGAGAGGAAGACCCCTGACACTTCAACCACTGCTGATCCTGATAGGAGGGGTCGGGGTGCTCAGGGTGGCCACCAGGGAGGCGGTGAGACATGGAGGATTTGCGCCATCTGAGCGAATGTCGAGCAATGGCTTGTTATCTATGCGGGGTGGTGGGACACCTCAAGAAGGATTGTCCAACAACGAAGAAAGAGGCACTACAAGAATTGTCAGCAAATATTACAAAATTTCAAAAGCGTTATTGTTTGGTGTAAATAAAAAAAGACACAGACATAGTGAAATTATTAGGCGCCAAAATGAAATAGTAGGCGCGTACTATTTTCAGATTACTTCTCCATATTTCCTGAATCTTTCTTTCAGATTACCTCTTTCTTTTAGATTACCTCTTTCTTTCTCTTATTTCCCGAATCTTTGCTTTTCCTCTTTTTCCCTTTATTTTTCTCCTTCTTCGTCATGGTCTTGGTTGAATCTGTGCTCCAACTTCCATAGGCTTGGTTCAGATGGTGAAGGCTTAAAAACATCATTGCACCTTTCATCACTCTGCTCTCTGATTTTCCACTTTGCTTACTCACTCAAAGCCCTCCGCCCTCCAATTTTTAGCCCTTGGGTTCCTATTCTCCGTGGGTGAGGAATCTGTGTTCGCAGGTGCTGTCTTGTATTGGGGTCATCTGTCGTGCCGTTTTTCTGGGCCATTGGGTTCATGTGAGGTGGTGTGGTAAAGGGTTTCTTTTTCTCAATCATCTCATATGTTTTATTTAAGAATCATGCTTAAAAATTTATTGTGGATCACATGATTTCTCTGATATGTCTACAAATTAGTTTATGAATTTTGACCTATATCTAATTTGTTCATGAAATTGTTTAAAAATCATGCCTTAAAGTTTAATTAAGTGCTTGTTCTCTTTGTTTTATATACCAGTTGATGAAGTATATCAGTTATGTGTGTTGATATCTTTGTCTGTCTGTGAGTATGTACATGTCTCTGTATGCATGTGTGAATATATATATCTGTCTCTGAAATTTTCCATTATAAATCAGATGATGATGCTTGTTTTAGAAAATTAGTAGAAGAAGTATGTGTATTTGCCTATTTGCTAACTCAGGTAGCAGAAATTTATAGTGGTTTTCTCTTGTTTATTTCTTTGAAATGGTATATTTTTTCTTATATTTTTTGAGTTTTTATATTTTGTTTCTTAGTCATTGAGTTGTTATAATATATGGCTTCAGAGTATTCTAGTTTCTTGCTTGAACTTTTATTTTCTTGAGTTATTTGATTCCTTATAGCTTTTCCTTTATTCTGAAGTTGTTTAGAGAGCAATATAAGGGAATTATTTTCTAAGTAGTTGCAAAGAGCAACCATAGAAATAGAAAACAAATTAAGAAAACAAGGCATAAAAAACAACTAGATGATTCTTTTTACTGCAATATGTGGAAACTTTTTGTTTGAGCAGTAGTTTTTATTCCCTTGCCCCATACGTTATTCTCATAATAGAGGGGATTTAGAGCAATGATTGGTAATCCACCGCTTCAAAATAAAGCCAAAACTTCCCCATTAGTTAGTTACAATGCCCCAAACTTTCTCTCTCATTCATCACCACTGTCCTACCTTTGTATTACTTCTTTGAGTCATTTTCATTATCTTTTTAAATGGAGGTGTTACTTACGAAGGAAGGGGTCAGATGTTATATTATAATGTTTAGATTAAATAAATGTGACAAAGTGTGTCACATATTGTAACATATAATAGAGAGTTACAATATTTAGATATATGAGATATATCCAAATAATGTAACATATTTGGTGCTACAAATTTGTAACTTCCAAATATTACCCTTTATTGTGTAAAATTGTTGTTACACAATATTGAGATGAATTTCATAAAGCCATATGTGATATGGCTGTTAGGGATATGATTTTAACCCCAATAATGTGTTATGGGAGTTACAAAATCATTTGGGAGGGTTTGGAACCGTTTGGAAAAACAGCACAATTTTAAGTGCTGAAATTGGTCGGTGGCCGCGGCCACAGGCCAAAAACTGACCAATTTTCAGTTTTTTCAATCTTTGTTGAACAGCTCAAAAAACACAAATAACTCCCAAATCTCTTTTTTAATTCCATATTAATCCAATTAAACATTGGTAATAGCCATGGGGGTTGGTGGAATTTGAAATTCAAAGGGTGTCTCTAAACTCTATAAATAGGAGCCTATAGCTCACTTGAAAGACATAACATTTCTATCCATTATAGCACTTGGCTAGAAACACCTTGAGGCTTGATAATTCCAGAAAGCGTTTCCTATAATCTGTGAGAGATCCCTTAGTGCTTGAGTTAGGGGGAAATAAGCTTTTGGACAAAGGTTTCAAACCTTGTTCAAATTGGTGATCCCCAACACTCTTCACTTTGGTAGTGTGAGTGAGAGTTGTTTCTATTTAGTTTGTTTGTTCTTTCTTTCTACTCTATTTCTCTTCATCTTCATATTCTTCTCTTTTGTTTATTTTTATTTCTTGTTCTGAGTTGTAATCTTCTTTTCTTTATTTCAAACACTTTTACTTTACTTGTAATATTTTGCTTTGAGTTGTATTTTCACTATTCTATTCTTCTTCTCTTCTTCTTGTTCTTTAGTTTATTTGTATTTTCAGTTATAGAGTTGTAACTCTTTTAATCAATTATTATTTATTTTTAATATATTGCATAGAGTTGTAATATTATTATCAATTTCCATTGAGGCAAATTTATATTTTCCTAACATCAGATTCGTTGTGATGACATCTATCATGACATATATGTCCACATTCAACTTATCATCCCTCACAATTTTATCCACTTCCATAGGATGTCACTTGTGCATGCCTGGCCTACTAATCAATAGTCTTATTACCATTTTTAATTAGTATTTTAGAATTTTAATCTGTGCATAAGTTTTTTTTTTAAAAAAAAACAGGCATGTACTTTCTTTTAGGCCTCTAATGGCCACTGGTCTCAAGTAAAGTCCAAACCTAACAGGCTAGCTTCCTAAAAATATTTTGGCAAAACTTTGGGAACTGTAAAGGGCTAGGAAGAATCTATAAGTCTAATATATATCTTTCCATTCTAAATTTTAATCAATTCAACTTGGTTTTGTAATATGTAACACACCAGGAAGCTCACATAGAAATATGAAAATCATAACTGTAACAAAAATACACAAATTTAAGTTGTAGAATTGGTGTTAGGGGAGATACCTTTCCACCAGCTTCATGAACACATATCATGCAAACATCATGATCCTAAGTCTGTAGTCATGAATTGTGATAACTTATATTAACCAATGCTACAGAAGCTTCTGAATTCGATGACTATACAGAGATATGAAATACCTTGATAATTTTATCAACCTTGATAAGCTGCATAAACTAAAAGTAAAAGTAATTGGTCAATAATACAATAGGCAAAGCGAACAGTAGCCCAAACATTGTCGATCGTGTGAAGGAACCATGAAATTGCTAAAATAGTAATTTTGGCCATAGACTTGATTTTTCCAAACACTCTAGCTCTTTGTTTGAATCTTGGATATTAGGAGGGAAAGAAAAAGTTTCCACATAAAAAAGTTATTCTTTTTTTGCTTTAGCATGTTAAAGTTTTAATTTTGTTTCCTACTTGCTAATGCATCTTAAAAAGAAATGATTTGGTGAGAAGAATTGTTTGTTTTATTTTACATTATCATTATATTTAGTTTCTCGGCCCCAAGTTTTTATCTTTCTGTTTTCATTTTGTGTTTTAGAACTACCACAAAAAACATTGTTTTTTCTTAAGTTTGAAATATTTTTGTTTTACTCCTAGGGCAGGACCTTTTTGGAAAGATGATTTAATGATTTTTTCGTACCAAACTAGCTCCAAATAAATTATTTAGATGTGAGTGATGATATGATATTTCATTGTCATTTGGACTTAAAATCTTCTGTTTTTTGCACTAGTTTGTTCAATAGTATATTTCTCAATTAAACGGATTCGTTGTTTGTAGCTATTTGTAAACTGGAATACAAACTGTTTTTTGTTTTTTGTAAACTGAAAAACAAAGGTATTATTCATCTTTCCTAATTTTCTTATTTCCAAGCTTAAAACAATGTTGTTCTTCATCGATGATTCTAGTAGTCCCTGCCAAGATTGAAGATCGACATAAGTTATTTGTAGTTTTTTTTTGTCTTGTAAGGCTTTCTGCATAGTTTTGAACACCTAATGTTTGGGTTTTCTTTTTACCTTTTTCATGTGTGATTTTTGAGGAGACAAAACCTTATATTTATATAGATATTTTCAGTTAAAAATATATGTGTGTATCTGAATTTGTTCTCGGTTACATGTATTTTATGTTTGGTTAGTTTGATAATGTTGGGCATATAATCCTTGCTTTGAGCTTCATATTAGATTAATCAAATTCAAGAATTAGCATATTGGGTTTAGAGTACTAAAGTTATGTATGTAACTAGAATTTATTTGATTTTGTTTTGTTTTTCCGAAATCTCCTTTCTCACTTTATTCATATTTTTTCTCTATCTTCCTATTTTTTTCTTCATCTTCGTTGAATCTCTAGTTTGGTTCTTCATATGTTCATTATATATAGATGCTTAAGACCCTACATTCATTAATAGAAGAAGAAAAAGGGTATAAAACGTCATAGATGATGTACTATAGTTGAGTATGTCTATATTATATAATGGTGAGTAGTGGGTTTGATGATTTTTCTGAATTTTAAATTAGAAAGAATGTTTGATTATTAAAACTTCACTAAAATATGTCAAAAACCAATGTTAATTCTTATGTTTGATTACTCAATGAATAAACATAATATTTGAAATGAAACATGTTTCAATCCACTCTTACTGTCAAATTTGTTTTATGCATTATAGAGTGTAGTTTTTGAGTTTGAATAATGGATTGGTTATATACATGCATTTTCAATCCTTTTTGGAGTTTGGCTTCTGCCTTTTATCTACTCAAATAAAGTTATGTGTTTTTCTACTTAAAATTTCAATCACTTCTATATTGAATTAGTACCAAGTTAAAATCTGAATACTATATGTGGGTGTGTGTTTGTATAATTATAGATAAATATTTTCTTGTATGCCAGTTTCGTTTTTGAAGTTTATAGTGAGTACCTATAATTGAATATTTTCTTAGCTACCAGCCTTAGAATGAAACTAACAGTAGCTACTTGTAATGAAATTAAACAAATAACTCAGTAAAGAACAAGCCCTGTTGGCATGTTACAAGACTGTACTAATAATTTCTTTTGCCTGAAATATATTTTCTTCATCTGCAGGTACTTAAGTAACTGAATCAGGGAATCTTAGGGGGTGAGGGAGTTCCTCCTATGTTAATAGGTAGGGTTTTAGTGCAAGCCATCTACTTTTGGTTCTTGTTTTTTATGCTCCTCATTTTTGTATTTCACCCTTGCCATTATTACACTTACACAGGAAGAAAACGAAAGCTTTTATTCCTCCAGAGCTAGCATATGATCCAGAGCCTGCATGATGCTTCTGAGGTGTTGTTCTACTTACATTTCAAACTCTAAGTTCTATGTTTTTAATTTGTTGATTTGAACGCATAGCCCCATTATTGAGTCTCTAAACACCTTTTTCTTTTATGAGGCAAAGGAAAGTATGAATAATTTCCATATTGAACATGACTATAGCAAGAGTAAGACCACAAACTGGTTGCTAAGAAGTTCAGAATGAAAAATGATTTAACTTTTTGTGTGCATGTAGAGGAAATGCAATATAAGTGAAATGCATCATATGACATTAATTTTATTGCGTCATTTACTGGTTTAAGTTTATCATGAATAACACTTATGAGTTATAACTCCCCTTATGATTTCAAGCTGCCCTATAAGTGAACGCATATCCCCATTATTGAGTCTCTAAACACCATTATGAATAACATGAACCAAGCTGCCCTGGTAGAGCATGTAAGAAGTAAGCTTTCTTTCTTCCACTGGGTTGATGCCCTTATTTTCTTAGACATTTAGATTTCAAATGTTTATGAGTTTTATTGAATTAAATAAATAAAAGTCTTGGTAAATATAATATTCTGTGATCTGGATATTGTTGATTAGTGGCTACTAGCTAGAGAAGCTTTATCTATTTATTTGTTTAATGATAACTGTGTTTAAACTTAAGAGACATTTGTACATGAGAATGGCCTCAAAATCGAATCAGTATAGGAATTGAAATGCTATGATTTTTTCACCAAATTAGAGTGTTGGAATTTCTTCCTAAATTGGTTTTACTGCAAGATTATTAGGCTCAATTACATCCTGCTATCTTTCTGTTCATTTTCTGTAGATTATTACCAGAAGTTTACATAAAAGCAGAGGTTTTTTTTCTCTATTTTTATATATATTTAAAAATCTAGTTGCATCTGTGAATCTGTTTGATATTTGTATAATAACCTCTTGCTTTCTCTCTCTCTCTGTTTTTGTGAGTTATTGTGTGACAGTTTGTACTTTTGGGCTCCAAAAGGATATCTGATTCAATTCATGAAGTTGCCAATGCTTTACTTAAGAGATTGCTTACTGGACATGAACTTTGTTTTATTTTCAAGATTGTCCCAAAGGTACAATCTTTCTAAATTTTATTATTGTTGTGGTTAATTGTTATATTCATTATATTTAAACTATCTTTTGTACATTTCTGTGGAGGCCTTCAGGAGTTATGTCTACTATAGAAGATGGTATAGGTAGTATAATTGTATGGCCATTTGATAAATTCATAATTAGGTAATTAACTTTTTTTTTATGTACTCTTTTAGTTTACTATTAACTTTAAGTTTAAGCATTAATTATTTAAATTCTTATGTAGCTAAGCAAATCAACCCACAACAAAGACAAGTGCACAATGGATGATGAATTGAAGGATGGAGCAAATTTCATGGTTTACTTTTTGTGTATCTTGCTATGTTTTTGTTTTTCATTTTTGAATTAAAAGATGTTCAAGATTATATAACTTTATTATGTATGCTTTCAAACTTAAGTTAGAACTAAGATCTCATGAAGTAGCCACAGTCATGGTTTGAATTAGTTCTTGTTTAATGTAATACTTATGGTTTATCAATCTATTTAATATTACATTTTGTGATTATTTGTAATTTTTTTTTTATCCAAATACGATAATAAAATCCTTTTCATTTAAAAAAAAAAAAACATATAATTATCCTTACACAACACAATTAAAAATATATTATCTAAACTAAAATAACAAAATTTTATTACTCGACCTTTATGGCTGTTTTGGATACATATTATAAGTGTAATAAAACATTATG
Source organism: Humulus lupulus (assembly GCF_963169125.1). NCBI lineage: Eukaryota > Viridiplantae > Streptophyta > Magnoliopsida > Rosales > Cannabaceae > Humulus > Humulus lupulus. The sequence continues at coordinate 73,086,172 of NC_084800.1, forward strand.
ATTTATATAATATAACAAACTAAAAACGCTATCAAAATAATCAATTATAACAGTTGAAAAGTGTTATGCAAAAAGTTTAAGATTAAACTTCAAATTTATAACCAATTACTCTAACTAAATGTTATTATTTTAATATGAAAGCAACAAAAAATGTGTTATTGAATACTTTAAGATAACATCGAACATAACATTCCAAAACTGTTATAGAAAAGATGGGACTTTTAATAAAAAAGGCTATGTTAGCGTTTTGAGAAGTGTTATGAATACTTCTGGTTAGCAGTTTTTAAGTGTTATGTATACTGTTTTTTCTTGTAGTGAGGAACCAGGAAGGGTGGACAGCTTGGCTACAGCTCGAGTGTTCACCTTGACCCAGGCAGAGGCCAAGGCTAGTCCCTCGGTAGTGACAGGTCATCTTTCTAGCACTGACTCTTCATATACTGTATTGATTGAATTTGATGCTGGACATTCATTTGTTTCTAGTAAGGTAATTGATAGATTGTGTAGACCTAATGAGTATTATACTACAGGGTTTGGGACTATACTGCCTACAGGGGAACTGGTAGTATCTAGGAGATGGATTAGAGCACTACCAGTGATGGTGGATTGTGGGTAACTATCAGTAGATTTGATCGAGTTGAGTATCGATGACTTTGATAAGATTCTAGAGATGGATTGGTTGGTCAGATACAGGGTTACTATAGATTGCAGGAAGAAGATGGTGACTTTTGAGCCTCAGGGTGAGGATCCCTTTATTTTCATGGGTGCTGGGTATGGACCCCGCATACCCATGATATCAACATTGAAGGCTAGGGACCTATTACAGGGATGTTGTATAGGTTTTCTAACTAGCGTGGTGGATACCCCCAAAGTTGTGCCAACGGGGGCCAGGAGAGACCAGATTGGTACACAAGTTCTTGGATGTATTTCTTGAGGATTTACCAGGACTGCCGCCGCCCAGGGAAATTCAGTTTGTTATTGAGTTAGCGTCGAGTACAGATCCAGAATCGAGGGCACCATATAGGATGGCTCTGGCAGAACTGAAGGAGTTAAAGATACAGTTGCAAAAGCTTCTTGATTTGGGGTTTATCAGACCTAGCTTCTCGACATGAGGTGCTCTGATTTTGTTTGTGAAGAAGAAGGATGGGACTCTGAGAATGTGTATAGACTATAGGGAATTAAACAAGTTGACCATGAAGAACAAATACCCCTTACCAAGGATCGATGACTAGTTTGATCAGCTGCAGGGAAAGACGGTATTCTCGAAGATTGATCTTCGTTCTGGTTATCAACAGTTGAGGATCAAGAACGAGGATATACCGAAGATGACCTTCCGAATGAGGTATGGGCATTATGAGTTCTTGGTCATGTCGTTAGGTTTGACCAATGCCCCAGCAGCATTCATGGACTTCATGAACAGGGTGTTCAAGGACTTCTTGGATCAGTTTGTGATTGTCTTCATCGACGACATTTTGGTTTACTCTAGTTCAGAGGCAGAGCATGAGTAGCATCTTTGGCAAGTATTGCCAAGATTCAGAGAGCATCGGTTGTATGCCAAGTTTAAGAAGTGTGATTTCTGGCTACCAGAAGTGACATTCCTTAGACACATTGTTGGTGAAGAGGGGATTACGGTGGTTCCAACTAAGGTAGAGGCAGTGAGGGATTGGCCGAGTCCAAGGAACATCTCTGAGGTTAAGAGATTCCTTGGATTAGCAAGATATTACAAACGGCTCGTGGAAAGGTTCTCGAAGACTGCTGCACCGATGACAGAATTGACACAGAAAAATTTAAAGTTCATCTGGTTAGACATGTATGAGAATAGCTTCCAGGAACTAAAGCGATGACTGATTATTGCTCATGTGTTGACTCTTCCTTTGGAGGAAGGAAAGTTTGTGGTATACTGTGACGCATAAAGATTGGGATTTGGATGCGTGTTGATGCAGAATGAGAAGGTTATTGCTTATGCGTCATGGCAGTTGAAGGAATATGAGCAACGGTACCCTACCCATGATCTAGAGTTAACAGCAGTGGTATTCGCACTGAAGGTTTGGCGACATTACTTGTATGGAGAGAAGTGCGAGATATACACTAATCATAAGAGCTTGAAGTATTTCTTCACCCAGAAGGACTTGAGTATGAGGCAGAGACGTTGGCTGGAGTTGGTGAATGACTATGATTGTGATATTCTTTACAACCCAGGGAAAGCCAATGTAGTGGCAGACACATTGAGCCGGAGGGCCTGGGATAGTTATTCAGCTCTGCACAGATATCAAAGGAGTTGCCAGAGGAGATGGCTAGAGCGAGGATAGAGCTGGTTGTGGGCCGGTTGGCCAATATTACCTTACAGTCGACCCTTCTAGAGAGGATAAGAGAGGTTCAGATGGATGATATACAGTTGTAGGAGATTAGAGAGAATGTCCTAGCTGGAGTGGCCATGGACTATTCCATTTCAGAGACTGGTTTGCTACGGTATATGGATCAGATTTGTGTCCCAATAGATATGGTTATTAGATGAGAGATACTTGATGAATCCCATACCACACCATACTCACTCCATCCAGGCACCACAAAGATGTATCAGGATCTACAGACGTTATATTGGTGGCCTGGGATGAAGAAGGACATAGTCGAGTACGTGGCCAAGTGTCTAACCCGTTGGGGTGCACACGGGTCGGATTTTCGTGTTTCGGGTTTTATGGGTTTCGAGTTGAGAAAAATGGTACCGAAATTGATCCGAAATTTTCGGGTTTTTTCGGATTTCGGGTTTCGAGTTGCACTCAGGTTTGGGTTTCATTCGGGTTGGCTGGGCCATTTGTGTTTTGGGCCGAAAAGCCCAAATTTGCAAAAATGCAATTTTTTTTTTCAAAAATATCATTTTTAAATAAAAATGAAAAAAAATTATGCGTGATCATATAAAGGTTATTTTTTTTTCTCACTAAATATACTATTTTATGTAAACTTTCATTTATACAATTCTAACTACCAAAAAATTAATTGAAAAAGTAACTCAAAAATCTAAATTAACTAACATATCAAGTTTTCTTTAAAAATGAATAATACTTATATAATGTAATTTTTCTTTTCCAAATGTTTTGTCATTTAAACTATGTTATTATACATTCTTTAATTTTTTTAAAAAAAAAATAAGAAAAGAAAAGAAAGAAGTTAAAATATAATGTCAATCAAACACTTAAAATACAAACAAAGTTCAAATTACCAATTACAAACATTAAAAATGTCAAAGTCCCAAAATACAACCATAAACAAAGATAAAGTCCATAAACTTAAGTACATAACTAGTTAACTACAAAATTATAATAAAGTCCATAAGTCTACAACCATAAACATTAAATTAAGTCCATAAAAATTTAAAATACATTAAAAGTCCATGCCCTTTCCTTCCTTCCTTTCCTTCATTCCTTTCAAAATTCAAATAAAAAAAATTATTAAAGAAAAGAAATCAAGGATAATAAATAACAACATACTAAGTAAAGGTAGGTAGGCACGAATAAATTATTACAAGAAATTCTTTTAATTCGTAGATTGTTGTGCAACAGATGAGGCTGAAGACTAAAAATTGACAGAGGATGAAGCTGGCCTAGGCCCAGGCCCAGCACTTGTAGGATCATTGGTCATCTCTACAAATATTATTAATATAAAAGATAAATATTAGATTATAAAAAACATTCACACACTTAAAATAAATATATATAAGTTATTAGTTTAGTTGCAAGTTAGACCACGAAAATCCAAATAAAATGTAATAAACTACTTGACTCAAGATACTCTGATGTTTGAAGCGCTTCTTCTTCATCCATATAGTCTCGAACAATGATGGGTTAATGTGGTCCGTATAAATCTCGCACCGTTCTCCGTAAAGATAATGGCGCCAGATTTTTAACGCAAAGACCACTGCTGCCAACTCCATATTGTGAGTTGGATAGCGTTGCTCATACTCCTTTAACTGACGTGAGGCATAGGCTATCACCTTGTCGTTTTGCATCAGCACGCATCCCAATCCTAGTTTTGATGCATCACAGTAGACAACGAATTTATCGTTGGGTGTCGGTACACTAAGTACTGGTGTTGAGCAAAGCTTATCCTTAAGCAACTGGAAGCTTTCCTCACACTTATCATTCCAGTTAAACTTTTGTTGCTTCCGGGTCAGGTTGGTGAGTGGAGTGGCTATCTTAGAAAAGCCTTCTACAAACTTCCTATAATAACCTGCTAGCCCTAAGAAGCTTCTTACTTCTGACGTGTTCTTTGGTCTAGGCTAATCCATCACGGCCTCTACCTTTGATGGATCTATTGCAACTCCGTCTTTTGATATGATGTGCCCGAGGAACGCCACTTGTGAAAGCCAAAATTCGCATTTCTTGAACTTGACGTAGAGTTGATGCTCCCTCAATCGCGTCAAAATCATTCTCAAATGTTCCTCGTGCTGTACTTCATCCTTGGAGTATACTAAGATATCGTCGATGAATACAACGACGAATTTATCTAAGTAATCTTTGAAGACCCTATTCATTAAGTCCATAAACACGGCTGGCGCGTTAGTAAGACCAAAAGACATAACCAAGAACTCGTAATGTCCATAACGAGTCCTAAAGGTTGTCTTAGGAATATCTTCTCCCTTTACCTTGAGCTGATGATACCCAGACCGTAGATCGATCTTTGAGAATACCGTCGCGCCTCGGAGTTGATCAAACAAATCATCGATCCGAGGTAGCGGGTACTTGTTCTTGATCGTTACTTTGTTCAGCTCACGATAGTCTATGCACATCCGCATACTCCCGTCCTTCTTCTTCACGAATAATACCGGAGCTCCCCATGGTGAATGGCTTGGCCTAATAAAACCCAAGTCTAGGAGTTCTTGTAGCTGCGTCTTTAACTCCTTGAGTTCCGTAGGTGCCATCCGATATGGTGCCTTAGAGATAGGCTCGGTGCCTGGTACAAATTCTATTGTGAAGTCTATTTCTCGATTTGGCGGCAATCCTGGCAAGTCATCAGGAAAAACTTCTGGAAACTCTTGTACAACCCGAACATCTCCAACTTTAAGTGATGTCTCCTTCTCCACATTCGTGATGCTGGCTAAGAATGCTTGGCATCCTTTCTCCATCATTCTCTGAGCTTTGAGAGATGACACTAACGGGGTGCGCAATCCTGAAGCTTGTCCCATGAAGCATCGTCTCTGGCCGTCAGGAGTCTCGAACATAACCTTCTTGCGTCTGCAGTCGATCGTTGCGCCATGCCGTGCTAGCCAATCCATGCCTAATATTACGTCGAAGTCCTTGATCACTAGCTCTATCAGGTCTCCTTCTAGTTCTATGTCCTCAATCTTGATCGGTACGCCTCGTACTATTCGTGATGATAGAACTATATTTCCCGAAGGCAACTCGGTTACAAACCTAGTTCTAAATCTTTCACTAGGTTTGTCTAGTTTTTCTATCATTCCTAACGAGATATACGAGTGAGTGGCCCCCGAATCAAATAATACATGACATAAATTATTGAGGATAGAAACCTGACCTGTGACCACCTTGTTGCTAGCATCGGCCTCTCCTTGGGTTAAAGCAAAAACCCTAGCAGGAACCATCTTTTCGTCCTTCTTCCCTTCTGGCTTTTGCTGAGGACAGTCTCTCTTACGATGCCCTTCTTGACCACAGTTAAAACACTCCTTGGTGTTGGGGCGGCATTCTCCAGGATGCTTCTTCTGACATTTGGCACATGGCGGGTATTCCACGTAGCCCGTCCTATTTCCTCCATTATTTGTACGTGCCCTCTTATTGTTGTCAGATTGCTTGTTGTCAGGATGCCTTCTCTTCTGACCGTTACCGTTGTTGCTGGACTGATTGTTGCCGCTATTGCTAGACTGATTGTTGCCGTTATGGTTGTTGTTGTTCCGACTAGCCTAAGGTTGGCTCTGCTGTCTAGGTTCCAGCTTGCTGGCTTCTTCTTTGCTTACATTGGCCTGCAACCTTTCTACTTCGATTGCCGTCTCAAGTACATCAGCATATGTAGTGTTTCCCGGGTTTGCTAGTTTAACCCCCATCTCGATCTTCGGGCGAAGTCCTCTAACAAACTTGTTCACCCTCAGATAATCGGTTGGAACCATTTCTACCGCGAACTTTGCTGAGTGGTCGAACTGACGAGCATATTCCGCCACTGTTAAAGTACCCTGCTTCAAGTTGGTGAACTCCTCAACCCTCGTAGCAAGTACAGCCGAATTGTAGTACTTTTTGTGGAACAATTCCACAAATCGGGTCCACGCATGGTGGCAGCATCATGGGATTGCTGGACCAAGTCCCACCATATCCTGGCATCTTTCTTGAGCAAAGTTGAGACGCAGGATATGCGGTCCGCATTACTGAGGTTCATGTGGGCCAGAATCGGCTCCACATTCCTTAGCCATTCTTCTGCCTCAAAGGGGTTTGTAGTCCCTTCGAAGTTTGGAGCGTGCTGCTTGCGGAACCTCTCATACACTGGCTCCATGTGTTGTACTGGATATGGAGCGTAGTTCGTCATAGGCCATCCCCCATATGGACCAACTTGTTGGGGGTGCTGGGGCCATTTGCTGAGGCTGCGGCTGCGGCTGTGGCGGAGGCTGAGGCTGAGATTGAGCCTGTTGGCGTTGTTGCTGCAGAAGTTCCTCGACTTGCTGTCGCAGTCTGGCAATCTCCGCAGTGTTGTCAGCTGGCGGTGCCGGCGCGTTGTGGCGAGCAGTAGTACGCACTCCCCTTCGGCGAACTGGAGGGACTTCATTGGTCGCTGGAACATTGTTGGTGGCGTTTCCGTTGGTGCGTGCAGATCTTCGGAGCGACATCGTAGCAGAGTTCTAACAGTTGAAAGAAACATGTTAGAACTTTACCTAATAGGCTCTAAGGCAAAACTTATTCTAAAACAAACATATCTCGGACCTATTTATTATGACTTCTTATGAAAAGTTATATAAGTCTTTATTTATTAGTTAGAGTGGGTTTCTATACTTAGAAAAACAAGTCATCTTTATTTTCTAAGTGTGTTTCTAATCATATCATATGACTTAATTCTTAGGCTCGAAACTTATCTTTGTTCCAAAGTTAACCATATTGAGGGAGGGCTGGGATCAGTAAAATCGTTCCCACTACTATGGCCCCCTAACTCTCAATAAGAAAACTTGGTTCATTGATTTGTATCCACCCTCACCGAACTTAGTCATTATTTATTTTATTTATTACTTATTATGATTGCGAAAATAGAATCAAACTCATACATGAAAAATAGCATGTTATTCATTTGGAAAAATAATTTTCACTTATTTACAATCATAACATAAAAAGTAAATAAAACAAATAATAAAACTACTAATCTAAAAATCGGGATCTTCTACATCCGATCCATCATCTAACATATCGTCATCTATCTCCTCATAATCATCATTATCATGAGCATCAAAATGCCCTCTAGGAAGGTTTGTGAGAATTCTATGTTTTTGCTCATTTGTGAATTGAAACTCGAATTTTGCGGTGAACCTAACTAAGAGGAAATAATATCTCATCGTTAAGGGTAGTTCATCCTCATCATTCATGTCTTCCCATATTTCTTCTAAGGCTGCTATTACAGAATGAAAATCTTTAAATAGCCTTATTACTAGTACATATTGTTCCGTTGATCTTAACATTATTTGCTTAGCCTCTTGAAGGCCACCTATCTCTTGGTGAAACAAAAGCAATCTTCGAGTGATCCTTTCTAGTGCTCCTACAGTGTTTCTTGGCTCCCTTATTCTTTTTAAGGCCTTAATGGCTCGGATATCTTGGTAGGTTAAAGCTCCGTTCATACTTAACTGAAAACATAAACACTAAAGTTGTTAGCTATACACATAAGCAACATAACTAGTAACTTAAACACTTACTTGGCGGTCAGATTCGGAGCTTTGAGCGTGTGTATCGAGGAGAACTTCATGCGAAGGAACCGTTGCTCTGATACCAACTATAATGACCCACTAATCTAGACTTTTGGACCATTAACGAAACTATACATACAATCCATAATAGAACTTACATTTGCAAAAATACCATAATTTTATTAAGTAACTTGTAAAAATAAGAGTTACTTACAAAATAAATACCAAGAAGGATATGGGATCCCATTGTCTTAAAAACAAAACATGATTTAAAATAAAAAGACATTACATAAATAGTGCGGAAAATACATGTAAAAAGACATAAAACAAAACTACATCCTCGAATCGAATAACGCTCGGCTCCTTGACTCCATTCACCATCGATACACATTCTCTAAGCGTCCACGAATCTTACCGCCTCTAAAGCTATTTTCCTGCACATAAAACAAAAAGGAATGAGCCTAATGCCCAGCAAGGAAAATCTAACACATAGTCATAAACATAAATTTCATAATAAACATAAAGACATATCATAACACTTATTACATACACTTATTATAATGGCCATTATTACTTGGGGTCCCATAGACTAAACAAGTCATATGCCCAAGAGATTAATGGGGTCCTACTAGCTAAGTAGGTCATATGCCCATAATCTAATTGGGGTCTTGTTAGCCATATGGGTCATATGCCCAAGCCTACAACATACATATCATAACATATATTTCATAACGTAACACATAAGATAACATAAGCATAAAACATATAGATTCTATCCTATTTTCCTTACCAAAGTTACCGGGATATGTGGACTGAGTTGGGACTTTTGGAACACTCCTAAAACCATATATAAAGGGTGAGTAGATTTGAAGAAGAAGAAATGAAAGGAATGGAAAGACTAAACCATTGAAAGTCACACTTACCAAAACTTATGTGCTCAAGAACTTAGATTCCCTAACCAAAATAAGATTGAGGTTAGAAGACTGAGTAGAAGACTAAGAGAAGGGAAACATAACATAAAACAAATGAACTAGAGTTTTGGTTTACCTCAAAGACTTGTAAGACCAATCTACACCACAACCGAAATACTATAGATCCTTACTTCCCAAAGTGTTTGATAAGCTTATGATGTTTAAGCTTATGATTTCCCCAAAACCCAGGTGTTTATACTCTCACACTCACTTAACACTTGCAGCCTCTGAACTTAGAGCAAAAGGTGAATAATGGCTGGGTACTAGGTCCTATTTATAGAGTTTGGGAATGAAGGAATCTTAATTTTACTTGAATAAAAATAATAGCTTTTTAGGTGAAAATAATTTGAATAATCGTTCAGCAGAGGCTGAAGACTCGTTCAAAAGATGCTGGACTTATGAAGAAGTTGAATGGCTGAAAGGAAAAAGAATTCAAAAACATTTGAATATACATTGAAGGAGGCGATATATCGCCCCCTGTAGGCGATATATCGCCTGGGCCAGTATGCCCGAGGCGACCGTGCATCGTCTCGTGTTTTCCGTATCTACGTGCTGCGATATATCGCCCCCTATGGCTGTGATATATCGGCACATGCTGAATATTTAAACACGAAATTACACATTTTTAGCTAAGTTTGAATGGAGTAAACAGCCTTGACTAAGACCTCAACGTATTCAAAGCTGCTGACTGACCTTATAACATTCAAACTTTACTCCTTATTAAATTTAATCCTCAAAATACTTAATTCTTAATCATCCATTCATAACATGTGCTTAAAATCCTATTGGTCCTCATCTAAACCTTATAGTATAACAAATATTATTCTTAATATCAGTCATATAATCAAACCTTAGGTTAACATTAATATTCTTAAACTATAGGTTAAACTTACAAAATCTATGAGTACTACTATGAGTCCAAATAATTCCCGGTCTGAACCAAAAATCCACAATTACAAAGATAATACTATACATACTATAATACTACTAAATGATTAGCTAAGTAAAGTTCTTGGACTCTACATATGTAAAAACTTTCCATCCAAAATTAGGCCCCTCTCTTTCTCCTTGAATTGTTCCCTCAAGTATCTAATGGCAACATCATTAGACGAAGCATTGTCTACCGTAATGGTAAACAACTTAGAGATGCCCCAATCTAAAAGACATAAGTCGATCTCATGGCCAATGGTTTCCCCTTTATGATCTACCACTTGGAAAAAATTGATAATTCTTTTCTGATACTTCCAAGAATTATCAATCCAATGAGCAGTGATGACCATGTAATTCAAATTTTGAATTGAAGTCCAAGTATTGGTAGTAATCGATATCCTCTCACGGCTCAAAATATTTTTCAATGTCGCCTTCTCCTCCTTATATAACTTCAATACATCTCTAGCAACAATCATTCGAGAAGGGATCTCAAACCTAGGTTGGAGTGTTTTGAAAAATCTTTTGAACCCTTCACCCTCGACATGTCTAAATGGCAACACATCCAACACAATATATTGTGTGAGGGCTACCCTACAAGCTTCTTTGTTATAAGCTACCGCTACTAAGCTTGTCTCCCCCTCTTTCCCTCCCTTTACATGCTGAAAGCTTAAAGTATTTTGTCTCTGCTCATCAATCTTATACGGACTTAGCTCGCATACTTTCTTAAAATGGTTCCACAAATGACTAGTCCCATGTTTTCTACTGTCACACAAGAAGTCAGACCCACAACAATTACATATTCACTTGGGGGGAGGAGACTCTTCGTTAGGATCTGTCAAGGGTGGAGGAGGATCTTCCTTAGTAAAATGATCCCAAACAGATGACCCTTTTCCCTTTGTTTTCCCGGTACTACTAGCACTAGGGATGAGAGGTCTAACCCTCTTTCTAGCCCTAGTTTTTCTACCATTTTCAATAGGAGGAGTAGGGTTTTCAGTTTGAGTGAGAGGTGGTTGATCTTGATCATCTATTGGGGGAAGAGTTTCATTTACCTCATCAATATCCATTACCTAATACGACATATTTAAGAAAAAACTAATCAACAGAACAACACACATTCACAAAACAAAAGTCATTCCTTTTGTACGTGTTATAAAATTTGAATCACATAATAGGTCCCCAAACGAATATGAATTGTGAATAATGAGTTAGAGTTGAGTTGAAGCTGACTAAAAATCCAACTTCATATCATAGAAAGATCATGTAGATAAAAAGGTAATTAAAGAAAGGCAAATAGGCATCCCTTTTAACCGAAAGGCTGCATATAGTTATAATCGTATAATATCTTGTTTCAACACATGTTAAAATTACATTGAAAACTATCCCAAAAGAAAGAATATTCATTGAGGGGAGTAGGGGCAGCCTCATTAGACTTAGTTACACATGCTGTATACATATGTAGTAACTCATTTCCTTGTCAAACAAACATGCAATTGTCGCTTTATGATCAATTCAAGACCCACCACAACTTACATCAAGAATTTTCTTTTCTTTTCTTCTTCCCACCCTCTTGTTGCTAGTTGCTACTTGCTTTGGTTATATATCTTTTTCTTCATAATTCTAATTTATTATGATATTAAGGCGTGCAACTTACCCGATTGTATCATACTCATTCCAAAATACCACACTACTTACCCCCAACTTTTTCTTTCTTTTAATAATATCAATCAAGCCATTTTCGTGCCCCAAACCACATACTCTTCATCAAACAATAGTTATAATAATAAAGTCACAGTGATCCAAATAACAAACAACTTATATTTGGCCAATGTGCTCTCCACAAATATTCATTAAACAAAATTGAACCAATATGGTACAAATGAATGATGGGAAGGCATTTCAATTAGTTATAATATAATATGAGTCTCACTCAAACATATAAAACAAAAACATAGGCAGCCAAAACATAAGAGAAAACTTAACAAAAGAAAAACAGAGAAAGAAACGATGTAGACAAAGAAAACAAACAAAGTAAATCCAAAATAAAATTCTCTATGCTTATTACAAACACCATATAATTAATAAACTTTATATAAATAAGAACAAGAAGAAAGTTAAAAATAAAGAACTCACTGTGACTGTGCAACAAACACAGGGAAGGCTCTGATTTTACAATCACATGGAATTTAAAAAAGCTTGTCTGCAACAAACACATTACACAATATATAAATGAGTTTGTCATGAATTTTAATCCTCTTAAACGTTTTTATGAACATATATTATATATATTAAGATTAATGTTTCTGAATATATATATATATCTATTAATGTTTCTGTTTCTAATCTGAATATATATATCTATTAATGTATATATATATATCTATTAATATATATATATATATAATCTTAAACATAACTTAACAGAAAGAAAAAAGAAGAACATAACTTACCAAGGGAGGCGATCTGTGGTGGAGGAGGTGATGGCTAGCCTGGCGATGGTGAGGCGTGTTGCGTGAGCGAGGGAGAGGGAGGGAGGAGATCTGGTGGTGGTTGGCCGTGCGGGTGGTGGCTTGGCTCTACTGAGGGAGGCTCTCGGTCGGTCCGGTTGACGCCGTTCGTGAGTAAGGCTAAGGGGCTGAACTGAAAGGTTGAAAGAAAAGAAGACAACAAACAAAAGTAATTTTAGTTTTTAGGGTTATCTAAGATAAGAGAGAAATACTTATTCAGATTTGTGGTTTTTTTTTAAAAAAATTTAGTTCGGGTTTCGGGTTACACCCGAACCCGAAGGTGGTGAATTTTTAAACCAAAACTCGACCCGATATGTTTCAAGTTTAGGTCGGGTTAAGCCCGAAATTGACGAGTTTTTCGAAAAACTGGGTTCTCGGGGTTCTAGTCAGGTGGGTTTTACGGGTTTTCACGTTTTGTGGGTCCCGTGTGCACCCCTACTAACCAGCTAGTAGGTGAAGGCTGAGCATCAGCGACCGGCGGGGTTGCTACAACCTTTGGGTATTCCTGAGTGGAAGTGGGAAGACATCCCTATGGATTTTGTGAGAGGTTTACCCAGGATAGTGGGGCTGCATGACTCGGTGTGGGTGATAGTAGATAGGTACACCAAGTCAACTCATTTTCTTCCAATGAGGACGACCTATACTGTGGATCAGTACACAAAGATTGTACGTCTCCATGGGGTTCCTAAATCTATAGAATCAGACCGGGATCCTATTTTCAACTCCAAGTTTTGTGGTCGTTTGCAGAAGGCTACGGGGACTCAGTTGAAGTTCAGTACGGTCTTTCATCCTCAGATAGATGGACAGTTTGAGAGGATGATTCATGTATTGGTAGACATGCTTAGGGTGTGTGTATTAGACTTTGAGGGGTCTTGGAGTAAATATCTCTCGTTGATTGAGTTTTCATACAACAATAGTTATCAATCCACGATTGGAGTAACTACATATGAGATGTTGTACGGAAGGAGATGTAGATTTCCCATTCATTGGGATGAGATGGGAGATAGGAAGTATTTGGGACCAGAGTTGGTTTAGAAGACTAGTGAAGCTATATAGAAAATCTGTGCTTGAATGCTTGCTTCACAGAGATGACAGAAAAGCTACATTGATCCTAAGCGTAAGGACATTGAGTTCCAGGTGGGGGACCACTTGTTCCTGCGAGTGTCACCAATGCAAGGGGTGTAGAGGTTTGGGAAAAAGGGCAAGTTGAGCCCTAGATTCATAGGACCTTTTGAGATCTTGGAGAGGATCGAGCTAGTGGCCTATAGGTTGGCACTACCACCATCATTATCAGGGGTTCATGACGTATTCTACATTTCTATGCTTCAGAAGTACGTCTCAGATACGACTCATGTGTTGAAGTATGAGGATTTGGAAGTGCAGACAGATATGTCATATGAGGAGTGACAGGTTCAGGTCTTGGACAGGAAAGACAAGGTTTTACGAAACAAGATGATTCTTCTAGTCAAAGTGTTATGGAGGAATATTAAGGTCAAGGAAGCGACCTGGGAGCTTGAGTCAGCTATGCGAGATCAGTATCCTGAGTTATTCAAGTAAATTTCGAGGACAAAATTCTCGGTAGGAGGGGATAATTGTAACGACCCAAAATTGCTAATAGGGCTTAGTGCCTTGGTTAGCGTACCAGGAGGGCATAATTGGATATATGTATGTTTAATTGGTTAAATGTGTGACTATGTGGCATGCATAATTAATATGATTATATGAATAAACCATATGCATGTTTATGAGTATTAGATATGCATGCGGGCCCTTTATGGCTTTTAAGAGCATATTTGTAATTTTGGCCCGTTAGAGGCATAAATGTGATTTTATGTGATATATGGTTGAGACAACATTATTATGTGAATATATTTGCAGTTCATGGCTCGAGACGGTCCTAGGGAGCGGATTAGCGAAATAGTCACAACGGGGTTTAAATACCTGGCTCGAGGGAGCCTGGGGGTATTTTGGGAATTTAGAAAATATATTTAGGGGTTTATTGGGTAAGGAATAAATATTTTGTAATTAATTAGACGTGACGAGGTTAATTGGTTACCAGTAGGAACACTTGAGGAATTAGCGGGAAAACGGGGGCGAAATGAGCATTTTACCCCTAGAAGCAGTTAGAGGGCTAGGAAAACTTGAGGGAAATTTTGTATTTTTGGGTTAAGGATATACACAAGAAAGACTAAGGAAATGAACCAGAAACTCACATAATTCTCTCTCTCACCTCCTACACATTTTCTTTCTCACTCTCTCTAGAACTTAGGTGAAATTTGGAGAATTGAAGAAGACCAAGCTGGGAATTTGGAGGAAATTAAGCTGGGATTAGTCAGAGTATTGATGAGGATCTAAGTTGTAACTGAGGTAAGAAATTCATACTGAGCATGTTGAATTTTCTTCTGAAACTATGTTGGAAATTGGAGTTTGCGTGAGTCTTAGTTTGCTAGCTAGTTTTGGTAGAATTTGAGTATTTTATAAGAGTAAGAATTGATTAAGAGTTGGGTATAATGTTTAGACCAAAGGGATGGGAATTCTGGGCTTAAATTCAGGTTTGGCTGCTGGTTTGAGGTGTGAATTGAGGTTAGGCTCGAGGAAAACGTTAAGAAAATGAAGGATTTTTTGGGTTTAGGGGCTCGGGTCGCGACCCTATTCTTTAGGCACCGCGGTCCGAATGAGTTTTTGAGGCTGGGGGCCTCTGTTCGTCAGGCGCGCCGTGACTCGGTAGAGGGCAGGTCGCGGCCCGTGCCCCCCATCAGGGAGGATTGAGCCTCTGTCCAAGGGGCGGGTCGCGGCCCTCGAGAGCAAGTCACAACCCGCAATGGGGAAATTAAGGGGAAAAAGGTTTAAGGCTCAGGAATTCAAACCTAAGCGTCGAGACAATTTCTACTACCTCGTTTAGTAGAAATCAAGGTGTCGGAAGCTAGCTATTATTTTCCTAAGTATTTATTTGGATTAGAAATTGATGGTTACCCATTGACATTGTGACTAGGTTTATCGCCAAGGCTCATGACTGAGGATCGTGCTTGGGACTGTTCTGTATTCTTCGCTCGGAATCTGTGGTAAGAAGACTGCACCCTTGTGGTTGTGAATGGGACTGCGGTTCTCAATAATTGAATACATGTACTGTGTGATTGTATGATTGAAATGACATCTGATAATGAACGACCTAAGGGTGTTGGGGCTGGTGATAGCGTACTGAACGCAGTTCGAACTAAGTGAGCTGGGGTCAGCCAGATAAACAGAGGGTTTGACCTAAGCGTGCCAACCCTAAGAATTTGCGTAATTGACTTTGATATGTATTTGAGATGAAGTGTTTAGCATTGTTACATTTTATATTTAAGATTTGTTAACTGATTGAACTGGTTAAGTTAAGATTGATTATATTTATCTGTTCCTATATGTGCTTGCTGTTATGGTTTTCTTGCATGGCCTTGACTCACAGGTGCTACGTGATGCAGTTAAAGGAAAAAGGAAGCTGGACCAACCATGAGTTGGAGAACTTTGGGGGCGAGGTGTACATTGTCAGCTGCTCGACCGCCACAGCCGAGGGAAAGTACGGTGATGGAGCCTTAAAATTTGTGTTTTGCCATTAGAGTGGCTTTGGTTGTGTAAAACTCTTGGAGAGTTGTGAATTGTATCTTAAACCCTGTTTTTTTTTGGGATCCCATGTACCAAACATCTATTTTAATGGAAATTAATCGTTTATGATCAAAATCTTTTAACCTTAACCCGGTAGTTTACTTAGGAACACATTATTATTCAAACAACTTAATTGGCAAGTCATGCACTATTTTAAATACACAGTGTAACAATCTTGGTTATCCAGGGCGTTACATACCTTGTCTATTGTATTTTTTGTATAGAGTTGTATTGTGGTTTTACCATTTCCATTGTGCAATATAATATTCTCCAACAATCAAAAGCTTAATTCCCCCTTGAGTGGAAGAGAAACCATAGAGAACTTGTGAGGATCCAAATTTGAAAAGATGGTAAGATAAGGTAATGTTCTTATTTGGTTTTCTTAGATATTTATTGATTTTCATATAGTGATAGAAATGTGAAAGAAGAAAATTTTATAAATGAGATTCATTTTTTTCTAATATCCTTTGATTTTGTAAATATAATGGTTAGATTAGATGATAATTCAACATCTTGAGTTGTTGCTATATGTGATTAATTAACATATTGTGTAAATAATCTAGTAGATTATTGGCTAATATGCTAGTATGGTATATAATTGTCTTATTATGTGATAATGTGAAATTATTAGAATGATAATTTTATGAGTTTTATATGACATATATAAATATATTGATTTTGTGAATCAATAGAAATGTGAAATCATATGTGCATGATATTTGTAATTTATGTTTGCATATTAATAAAGAATCATGTTAGTATTATATAAGTCATATGTGTTGAAAATTATGTGAAATTATATTGAAATATAATCATGAAAATATTTGTGAGATGTTAATAAGTTTTATCCTATATTATTGTTAGTATGTGATTTGTGAATAAAAGAATTATTTGAGAATTTAAAATTTTCTCATAAAAGATGAGCTTCTCATGAGATAAGAAAAGATGAACCTAAGAGGGTTATATTCAAGGTGGATTCAAAAATTGTGGGATGACATATTGACTCAATAAACTTGAAGTCTAGAGTGTGGTCAAATAAAATATATTTGAGAATTATTTAGTGACAATAATTCTTAAATATTCAATGTCTCAATGATGAGACATTGTATAATTGGAGAAGCAATTTTGAATCTTTACACCAATAGTGAATAGATTAAAGATAACTTTATTCATTTTTGTTAAAGATGGTAATATGTTTAAATTAATCTCAAAGAGGAGATAATTTTAAACTAAAACATAAGAAATGAAAGTGTTTAAATAAATCAATGAGGGTTTATTTATTTTTTTATTTAAGGTGTTTAAAAATTGACATCTTCAAATTTATTTTGATGAGAAAATCAATGAATGTAAAATTGGTGTTTTCAAAAGAATCTCAAAGAGACTCTTAAGAAATACACAAAAGTTGTTTAACTGATTTTGAGATTATTTAGACAACTAAAAGTGAAAATTAGTGATTATTTGTTTGAGAATTTTTCACATGACATTTGTGTTCACAAGTTTTATTTTGTGAAATATATATAAGAAAGCAACCAAGTGAAAGTTACTTTCAAAGAAGTATGTCTTGCTTTTGCAAGTAAATGACTCAAAATAAACTAAAATTGAGGTTTTGTTTATTTTGATCTATTGTGAGCTTATTATGTGTGTTGAGGACTCATGATGAACTTTGAGAATTATAAGTCTAGATTTATTTTGGAGGATAAATGACTTAATAGAAATGAAGAGATTTCTATTGTAAAGTGGTATTTTATTATCACTATGTGAGAAATGTGAGGGTGATGCTCCAAAGTTAATCAATTTATTTTGTTGATAATAATTGATTAATTTGGCTATCCTATCAAATAGGTGATTTGAGATTCCACATTATAAATCACTTTGGCTATATGTGTATAGAATGGATAAATATAGATATACTTGGTGTCTAAAGTTATTGTTTGTAATATTTTGATTCAAGAAGGAATCAATTTAAAACATAAAGAAGAATTTTAGAAACAAAGAAGTTTCTAGAATTAATATTCAAGAAAAATATTTATCTTGGATAATTAAGTAAAATAGTGGGGTGTTGACTATAGTCAAACTCACTATTTTAAACGGGTAACTATTTTAATCAAACTAGCTAGCAACAAAATTTGAATAAAATAATGAGAGTGTTTAAGTATGCATAAATGACAAAAGAAATGACTCAAATGAAATCATTTCTACATCTCAGGGGGTGGGACTTAGACTCCCTAAAGAGATTCACGATTGATGGTAACCTATCTTAATATTAGTAACAAAAACTAGTATTAGGTTCAATAGGTAATAACAAGTCAATCAAGTGAATAGTAGTAGTACCTGTTATCCAAAAAACAGGCATGGATGACATGGCAGGCGTTTGGTACACGTGGCTGACATTTGGCAGGAGTCTTGTTCGACCATCGACCAGAAAGATGTCTATGGCGCAACGCTCAATCTTTATATACGACCAGCCTGGTCGTATATTCGTTATATTTGGAGAAAATCTTATGCAGTTATAATCATATCCGAAATTATCTCCCCTGATTTCCTGAGTATCCGATTATTTAGGAAAGAATATCTGTAACAAATTAATGTAATCTTCCTTGAGCCTATAAATAGAGAAAGATAGCTCAAGGAAGGGACTTCTTTTGGGCTTTCTAATTATTTGAGATTAGAGTTTTACAAGTGTAATAGAGCTATCACATTCGATAGATTTCTTTGTTCTTCAGAGGTTTGTGAAACTCATTGAGCCCTAGTTCTTTGATCACTCCTTTGAATCTTATATCAATAACAGCTTAAGTGGACGTAGGTTATTACCAGATTCTGGGGCCAAACCACTATAAATTCTTGCGTTCTTTATTGTTTTTGTCATCATTCCCATTTCAACGTATTTGTCCACATCAAGCAATTTTGACTTCGTGTCAGTTGACCAAAATCAGGGTCAACATTCTAGTGCTTTCATTGAGAGCTTGATGTAATATTGTTGAAGTATCAATGGCAAAAACTACCAAGAAGACTGAACAGGCGGCTAGCACTACACCATCTCAGCCGCCTCTTGCTCCTCCAAACGTGACTGAAGATGAGCCACATTTGGAATTCGATGAGGAAGAACTGGATTCTGAGACGCTGAGGAATACCCTGGGGGTATTGCAGGATGAACTGGCCAATTTGAGGGCCAGCCAAGAAAGTGGTGCTGAGATTATGGCGCGGCAGCAACAAGAGATTGAGCGACAGCTCCTGGAACTGAGTGAAAGGCAGGCAGAGATGGATCATCGCCAGAGGGAGGCCATGGCAGCTCTCGAAGCAGCCCTACAACTGGCTAGGAATCAGGCAGTACCTGCATCACAACCTGATCAACCTTCAAATGGGCCACCCCAAAGGGGCCCTAATCCTAGCCCGCCGATCCAGCCCTCGAGCCCACAAAGGTCCGAGCAGCCACCAATGCCTCAAGAAGATGTCCCACCAAGGGATCCTGAAGCACAGCCTCCATCCCAGGCTGGTCGCGGCAATCCCCCGCAACCAAGGCAGAATAGGGCCGGGCAGCCACCCCGCAGTCCTAGACGCCATAGGGGCGAAGAACCAAACCCTCCGAGCAGAGGACAGCGTCCTTCTGGCAACAGAAGGAACTCAAAAATAGGCTCTGCGGTCCGGGGTCCCCCATGGCATGATAATGCACGGGGACCTACCGACCAACGCAGACCACCCTCTAACGCTAGGGAGGTTCCAGCCTGGGAAGACAACCGAGGGAACAGTCGATCCCATCATAGCCAATCAAGATTCAGAGACGACCATGATTATAGTGAGGCCGACTCAGGCAGAGGAAACGCCGGTCGGAGAAATGAGGAAAGAGGTGGGGGCAGAAGCCTACCACCTAGGGATGACCAACCCGAAAGACGTGACGCTGGGGGGCAGCCCAGACAAAATAGCGTCATTAACTGGCTTGGAGCTAGCGATCAGCGGAGAAGAGACGAGGATTTAAGAGACGTACTCAACGATCGCCGGGAATGGCACGACGAGTACGTTCCCCCAGCACCAGAGGCCCAGGCGATTCCTGGCGCCGTGCAGGCCCAAATAGATGCCCTCAACCAGGCAGTGCAACAGCTGGTCGAGAGAAGAACATCTTATATCGATCACGATAGGAGAAAGGGCATTCCTTTCGTTCAAAGGATAACTATGGCAGAAACTCCTAGCAAGTTTAAGATGCCTACGCTTTCGAACTTTGACGGGTATGGTGACCCGGTATCTCATGTCAACAAATTTGGGATACAAATGGAAATTCAGAAAGTGTCCGAAGACGCTCGGTGCAGGATCTTCCCTGCAACACTTTCTGATGCCGCACATGAGTGGTTTTTCAAATTCCCTCCTGCAAGTATAGTTTCCTGGGAGATGTTCGTGAAGGAATTTTACGGGAAATTCTATGCGGGTCGTGTGCACCCAACTGAGGCAAATCAGCTGGTCGAAATATGCCAGCAAGATGGAGAACCACTGAAAGATTACATCCAGCATTTTATGCGAGCAGCTGCTGGAGCGAAAACAGTGGGATATGAGGGCAAGATGATGGCCATAACTGCAGGGGTTAAACGCCGCACGCCTCTCTGGAACAGCCTCAGAAAGCATGGGGTGAGGACTACCCAGGAATTTTTTGATCGAGCTGATCGCTACATCAAGCTGGAGGATGCCATCGCCAGTGAAGGAAAGCCCCCAGGCAAGGATAAGAGGACTGCCGAGCCCGCCAAAGCCGCCAATGGGTCAAAGCCCAACGGCAACGGGAATGGCAATGGCAATGGCAAGAATGGGGAGAAACGGCCGCATAATGAGCCTTCCACCTCTGACAATAAACGAGCCAAGGGTAACCGTTATGAACCTCGGTTCACTAACTACACTGCCCTTATTGAGTCTCGAGGAGAGGTGTATCAGGTCATGAGTTCCAGTGTGTCTTATAAAAAACCTGCTCCCATTCGAAAAGATATTTCCAAGAGAGACACTACCAAGTTCCGTCGTTACCATAACGACTACGGACATGATACAAATGAATGCAACCAGCTAAAGGATGAAATTGAGTTCCTTATTAGACAAGGACACTTGAGAAGATATGTACGGGCCTCGGGAAATTCCCAACGAGAAGCTCCAGGTGGCAACGAGCATGCTCCCACATGCCAACGCTCGCCACCTTTGCAGCCTGACCCCGTAGCTGGCACTTTACTCACCATCTGTGGAGGCCCGCACCTCGCGGGAAGCAGTGGAAAGGCAAGGGAACGATATGCTCGGACCCTACACCACGACCAGGACATCGAGATGATGATTGTGGAGGACAGGGCATCAAAAAAGGCTCGGTCAGAAGAGGATGAAATAACCTTCTCTGATTGCGACGCCCAGCATGTCCAGTTCCCACATTCTGGTCCGCTGGTCGTGGACGTTCAAATCGACAATATGATGGTGAAAAGAGTACTAGTTGATACAGGAAGTTCAGTGAACATCCTGTACAAATCTCCGTTGGAACGCATGAAGTTGTTCGTCAAGGACTTAGAGCCCTGCAACCAAACAATTTACAGCTTCTTTGGCGAGGGACTCGCCTCAGCAGGGTCAATCAGGCTTCCAATCATAGCAGGTACAGTGCCTGCTGCTAGGACATTACTCGCTACTTTCATAGTAGTAGATTGTCCTTCGGCATACAATGCTGTCATTGGAAGGCCCATACTGGTTGATCTTCGGGTTGTCACCTCAGTATGGCACTTGGCCATGAAATTCCCGACTGACGCAGGGGTAGGATGCGTGTTGGGTAATCAGAGAGAAGCAAGGAAGTGCTACAACGCCTCAGTCACAAAGGCAAAGAAGGGAATGTCAAAGAACACTCCCCCAGATAGGTTGCAGATGGCCATAGATACACAAGTCCAATCCGGTGATGGAGTCACCAAATAGGGTGTTGCCCAAAGTGAGGATAGGGATTTAGATCCTCGCTTTGGGGATTTTGAAGAAGATGTTGGACCCGTCGAGGACCGGGAAGAGGTCAAACTCGACGAAAAAGACCCGACCAGAGTTGTGAAGGTCGGGAAAAATTTAGAAGTAACCACGAAGCACGCACTGGTGGAATTTTTGCGAAAGAACCAGGAAGTCTTTGCCTTGTCACACAAAGACATGGCTGGGATAGATCCTGCAGTTATCAGCCATGTCCTGAACGTAGACAAGAATTTTCCACCCGTGCAACAAAAAAGAAGGCTGCTCAATAAGGATAGATCGAAAGCCTTAAAGGAAGAAGTCGAAAGACTAAAGGAGAATGGGTTCATCAGGGTGACATTTTATCCATCGTGGGTCTCTAATCCCGTGCTGGTTTCCAAGCCTAACGACAAATGACGAACCTGTGTGGATTTCACAGACCTCAATAAAGCTTACCCAAAGGATTGTTTCCCACTCCTAAGGATCGACCAGCTGGTCGATGCAACTGCAGGACATGAGATCCTCTCCTTCATGGATGCATACTCAGGATACAATCAAATCAGTATGCATCCCCCTGACGAGGATCACACCAGCTTTCAGACCGATACGGGGTTATACTGTTATAAAGTAATGCCCTTCGGACTGAAAAACGCAGGTGCGACTTACCAGCGATTGGTTAACCACATGTTTAAGGAGTTGATAGGAGTGAACATGGAGGTGTACGTAGACGACATGCTGGTAAAGTCGAAAAAGGCAGAAGGACATGTGAGAGATTTACAAGAATGTTTCAACGTTTTGAACAAGTATCAGATGAAATTAAATCCTCTCAAATGTTCCTTCGGAGTAGGATCAGGGAAATTTTTGGGGTTTATTGTTAATTCGAGAGGAATCGAGGCCAACCCATCAAGATAAAAGCCTTGATCGACATGAAATCGCCAATGAAAATCAAGGATGTGAAAAGTTTAACTGGAAGAATTGACGCACTAAGTAGATTCATTTCCAAGTCGACTGATAAATGCGTCCCTTTCTTCAATCTACTTAGAGGCAACAAGAAGTTCGAATGGACAGGAGACTGCGAACAGGCTTTCCAGGCCTTAAAAGCCCACATGGCACAACCTCCTATTTTATCAAAGCCCATGGATGGAGAAACTTTGTTCATTTACTTGGCGATCACCAAATTTGCTGCCAGTGTGGTGCTAGTACGAGAAGAAGAAGGCATACAAAAGGCGGTTTACTATGTAAGCAAGAGGTTATTCGGGGCTAAATTGAGGTATCCTCCAATCGAAAGATTAGCCTATTTCTTAATCTTGGCCTCGAGGAAGTTACGTCCTTACTTCCAAGCCCATCCCATTACAGTCTTAACTGACCAGCCCCTTCGGCAAGTCTTGCAAAAACCAGAGGCGGCTGGGCGTTTATTAAAATGGGCAGTCAAACTCGGGTAATTCGATATTACATATTCACCATGAGCAGCAGTAAAAGGACAAGTCTTGGCTGATCATATTGCAGAGGTCACTGAACTCCCAGACAACGAACAGTGCGAAGAGTCTAGTACGCCTGAGCCCCAGGATGAAGCTCCCTCGTGGAAGTTATTCACGGATGGATCGTCCAATGAATCTCACGCAGGAGCGGGAGTGATATTGATAACGCCAGAAGGGCATCGATTTCACTACGCTATTAGGTTCGACTTCACTGCATCAAATAATGAAGCCGAATATGAAGCACTCCTCGCTGGGTTAAGATTGGCAAAAAACATGAGCATGCTGGATATTTACAGTGATTCACAGCTGGTAGTGAATCAGGTCCTAGGGGAATATCAAGCACGAGGCCTGAAAATGGTGGCCTACTTAAATAAAACTAAAGATCTATTGGCTTAATTCGAGAAGTATACCCTCCAGAAAATACCTCGGGATCAGAATTCGAACGCAGATGCCTTAGCCAAACTCGCAAGCGTGAAAGACGCTGACACTTTGAATATTGTGCTAGTAGAAAGATTGTGCGAGCCGAGCATACGAGCAAACGAAACCAATATGGAAATTCGGATAGAAGATACATGGATGGCACCATACTTGGAGTGTCTCACGAATGGTGTACTACCAGCAGATAGAAACAAAGCCAGAACTCTTCTACGACAGGCTGCTAGGTACATTCTGGTTGATGGTGTTCTGTACCGAAGAGGATATTCCATGCCACTGCTCAGATGTATTACACCGGAAAAGGCTAAAGAACTGATGAGAGAAGTGCATGAAGGCTTTTGCGGGGATCACGCTGGGGGGCAAAGTTTGGCAAAAAAGATTCTAAGGCAGGGCTATTTCTGGCCAACTATGAATGAAGATTCAATGGAGTTCGTGCAAAAATGCAATAAGTGTCAAAGATTTTCCAAGATCCCATGCGCAGCTCCCAACGAGTTAAAGCAGATGCAGAGTCCTTGGCCTTTCGCAGTATGGGGTATAAACTTGATTGGATCCCTACCAACAGGAAAGGGTGGAGTAAAATATGCAGTCGTAGCGGTCGACTACTTCACCAAATGGGCCGAAGCTGAGCCGCTCGCTACCATAACGACCAAGAAAGTTCTTGACTTCATCATCAAGAACATTGTTTGCCGATAAGGTTTGCCTCGAAAAATTGTCTCAGACAACGACACCTAGTTTGACAGCGACTTATTCATAGACTTCTGGGAGAGGCACGGGATCGTCAAAAGCTTTTCTTCAGTTGCACATCCACAAGCAAATGGACAGGTCGAAGCAGTGAACAAAACGCTTAAAGATACCTTGAAGAAAAGACTTGAAGACGCTAAAGGAGCATGGTCAAAACAGCTGCCTGAAGTACTCTGGTCGTATAGAACTTCTCATCGAACAACGACAGGTCTTACCCCGTTTTCCTTAGCGTACGGGTATGAAGCTATGTTGCCCGTCGAGTTAGATCCCCCCTTACACCGACGAATTACATACGACCATGATCAGAATAGCCAACTGATGATGGAGTCTCTAGACTCACTTGAAGAGAAACGGGAAAAAGCCCAACTCCGAGTAGCTGCGTACCAGCAAAAAGTCGCCCGGTATTTTAACTCAAAATTGAAAGAAAGAAAGTTCAACGTCGGAGACCTAGTTCTTCGATGAGTTTTCTTAAACACCCATGACCCAACTGCTGGAGTACTCGGACCAAACTGGGAAGGACCTTACCAGATTGAGGAAGTCCTTCATCTAGGCACTTACAAGCTTGCACACTTAAATGGAGATCTCGTTCCACGCTATTGGAACGGAGAACACCTGCGCAAGTATTATCAATAAACATTCCTTTTTAAAGGACTGGCTTGTATTAATTTTTACTTTTTACAAGTTTCGAAAAAGGGTTAGCCACGTTGTATGGCTAATCGCTTATAAGTGTAAGATATTTTTAGATCACTCATAAGGACATGTTTAGTCCATTTTTAATACGAGATTATATGGGACTGTGCGCAGCCAGTCATTCTTGCTAACCTTTGTAAATTTATTTTTACAAGTATTTGTTCATTACGTGTGTTGTTTTGCTGTATTATAAGTGTTACGTTTCTTACCGAGCAGTAATGTTCGCACAGGTCGTGGTCAAGGCAAGTGACCAAGGACCTAAAGCTCCTCGATCACTTGGAGGGCATATAAGGTACATCGATAGCAAAGCATACCAAGAGGTATGTAAACACATGAACAAAATGAGAGAAAGCATGCTACGGTACTTAGAGTATTTTTCAAAATTTATATTTTGTTAAATCAAGCCAAAGTACTATGCTAAGTTCGGTCATGCGAACAGATGTTATAATAGACAAAAATATTATAATATCAAAAGCCATTCTTTTACACCGCGAGCAGTACTGCTCGGATGTAATTGTTTAATTAAAAGTAAAAAGCTGCCCTTGCAGCAATAAAAACCAATTGTCTTTACAAAACGACCCGTGGGCCATGAAAATGAAATAAAAAGAAAAAAGATAAAAAAATTATTAAGGAGCAGGAGGGTCCTGAGGATTAGGAGGAGTGCCTTGGTCAGCCGAAGGACCAGCTTCAGCATCAGCGGCAAGCACTTTGGCCTTTTCCTCTTCTTCTAGCCGAATGGCGCACTGTGCCATCAGAGTCCTCTTCAACTGCTCAGACAAGTAGTTGAAGTTGGCCTCTCGGTTGTGCTTCCAGAACTCATAGAAGCAAATGTGAGTGGCCTCCTTATACTTCTTCAAATTCTTGGCCCCGTCCTCCTTGAGCTCCTGCACTCACTTTTCAAGCTCCCTCGTCTCCTGCCTGCTGGCGGTCAGATCAAATCCAAGCTGCTTGCATTCTTGGGTGATGAGCCTGGCACTTTCCCTGAATTTTTCCCGGGAGTCGTTGGCTTTCTTCAAGGCATCTTGGGCGTCCAGAAGCTCCTGTGTGAGAGTGGCTTGGTCCTCGCACAGTTGTTCGTTTTGCTTGGACAGCTCCTTATTCTCCTCGAGCAGCTTGTTGTTATCAGCCTCAAGTGCTTGCTTAGTCTGGGCAAGCCTGGGGTCGAAGTTGGCTTGGTCCTCGCACAGTTGTTCGTTTTGCTTGGACAGCTCCTTATTCTCCTCGAGCAGCTTGTTGTTATCAGCCTCAAGTGCTTGCTTAGTCTGGGCAAGCCTGGGGTCGAAGTTCTTTCCCTAAGAAACCAACGCCCCAACACGGCGCCAGCCAGCAGTTAAAGTTAGCAGCCCTTGAAGACAAAGAATGAGATAAAGTAAGGAAAATAAATCAGACATAAATGATAAAGTAGCAGGAGATAACTTACGCTAACTATCTCGTTCAGCCCTTTGTTGACGACTTGATCAGCCTCCATTGAGGCAGTTTCAGTAATGGCGGCCTGGCTGCGTCTGTGCTTCGAGAGCTTGTATATCCTCTCCCTGGCTGACCCGACCACGAGGCCGAGCGGGGAGCCTTCGGACGAGGTGTCCAATGCCTCCTTGTCAGCAGCCTTAGAAGAAGGCTGTGGATTAACGAGAGTGGGAGTCGTCTGCTCGGAAGGGGGCGGAGGTGGTGACTTCTCCTTTGAAGGGGCGGTGGCTGGAGCATGTTCGAGCCTTCTTCGAGGGGGTCTTGCTGCTTTCCCCTTGAGCCCTCTTGCTATCCTTCTTCGGGACAGAAGAGGTAGCATTAGGTTGATAGTGCTCAAAGACGTCCTTGGACTCCATACCTGCACAAAAGGAAGCAACGCAAACAGTAAGACGAGATGGTCATGAAGGATAAAAGAGTAAAAGTAAAAGGATTATAAGTAAAGTACCCGCGCTACAACTACTGGTCGTAACATTATTTACTGAACTACCTAGTTCCTGGAAGAAATCTGAATTTAAGGAGGGAGCATTCCTAAAGTTGCCATCCCCATCAAATAGATGAGAGGGAATTGTCAAATGATTTAAAAGCGAGATTGTTATACCGTTTTCATCCGACGAGTCGTCAGAAAGTTCGGTAGGCTTGGCAGCCTTTTGTTTTCCTTTACCCTCGGGGGCGAAGGGTTTCTCTGCTCGACGAGGGACGGAAGGTTCCCTGATCGTAACCCCAGTTGGTCTCCTCCGTGGAGGAGACGCTGGGGGTTGCTGCTCGGGTTCCACTCGGCATGGGCGCTTTCCGCCGAAGGTTCGCTCGTCGCTGGTTGGGGATTCCAGAGGCCGGTCAGCCTAAGGTTAGCCTCAGTAACTAAACTTTTGACACTCTTATCAGCATTCAACATGCTGGCTAAGAGTGCCACCCTTGACTCCATCCCTGGAGTTGGGATCAGACGTAACCATGGGCCTAGGACACAATGAAATTTCAAAACATTGTGGCAGAAAAACACTAAGCAAAGAAGCTAGTGACATAAGAATTTTTACCTCCTCGGGTGAAGGCCAAGTTGTTTGCAACCAAGTCGGGTGTAAGGAAGTATTCCTGGTGATACCTCCCAACATTGGCGATGTGAGTAGTGTCGGACAAGAAAGTGCGCCCGGTTTCTTGGTGGCAAAGATGGAAAAACCCTGTGCCTTCTTGGTTAGGGTTAGACTTAAGGTCAAAAAGAAAGTTGACCTCGTGGGGAGTGAGCTCTGGCCATTTTTTAAGTTTGTAAAGGATATAGAGTGCGGCCAGCATTCTATATCCATTTGGGGTGATTTGAAAGAGGGCAACTCCAAAGTAATTTGCCACCCCCTGAAAGAATGAGTGGAGAGGCAAAGTGGCACCTGCCTTAATGTGAAACCGCGACCAGGCGCTGTAGGCCCCGCCTAGCAGGTTGGCCCTCTGATCGATGGAAGGTCTGACCAGGGTCACCCCTGTCAGATTATACTTATTTAAGTAGTTGGCGATCATTCGCATCATCACTCTACTCTGGGGAACAACATGCCACTTGACATCCGGCTGAGTAGCGTGTCGAGGACGGGCATGCCTTTGAACATTGGCATCGGGAACATTTTCACCTTGACCATTGGTCGAGGGGGCATCAACAGTAGGCTGGTCTGAGGAGTTAGGGGTTTTCCTTTTTCGAGCTTTCGTTTTTGTTCGAGCCATTCTTTGGGTTGGAACTGGAGAAGGGTTTGGGGTAGAGCGAGAGAAAGGGATATCTGGTATCAGAGTAGAGGGTTTTCTTCGCCTTCAAGCAGCTGAGCTAGGAGGTCGTCTTCAATGGGTCTTTCTCCTCCTCAAGGGTCTTGCATATGAACTGTAAACAGACAAAGGAGGAGATAAGACACATAGCTTGCGGAGTTACGTGGGAGATTGGGATAATGTTGCTCGCATCTATTGACCAGCAGCATCCTACCCATACACTAAGTTCGGTGCTAGCAGTTTGAAAAACGGATCAAAAAAGGAAATAAAATGTTTTCTGAAAAGGAACTTTTTCAACTCCTAAAGGGCGGGAAAAAACCCAGTTTTTTCAACTAGCTTAAAGATTGAATTTTTACGTCGATCTTACGCCCTAAACCTATGATCCTTACTATAGAACTAGCTCCTAACTTATATAAAGCAGAAATATACTCTCTTACCAAACATCAGATGGTTTATACAAAATCCTCATAAAATTCTACTAAAAAACGTAGGAAATCACAGAGCACAGTAATAGCATGCATGGCATAATGAAGAGTTTAAAAGACTAAGTGATTACCTGGGCGAAGATGGAGATTCAGAAAATTAAAGATTTTGAGTCGGAAAGATCTTCGGCAGGACGTCTGAATGGTTTCGAAGTTTTGGGCTCCGAAGCGAAGTTCTTGATTGGAATAGTGAGTAAAGAGTTATAAGGAAGATGAAGAGGTTACTTATAGAGGCTGAAGTATGGCAAAAAGTGGCAATCATGACTTTCCAATTTTTGAAACGTGGGGGAGTGTATAAGCCGTCAAATTGATTTCTTGAAAACCGAAAAGGCTTGATTAGACATGAGTATGTCACGGTTTTCAAAAACGCACGAGGATTCTGACAGATTTCGTGGGGCATATGAACGGTTGTTTCCCTAAAGTTTCTTTATTGTTGGTCGCACTAAACAAACTTGGGGGGCAAATGTTATCCAAAAAATAGGCATGGATGACATGGCAAGCGTTTGGTACACGTGGCTGACATCTAGTAGGAGTCTTGTTCGACCATCGACCAGAAAGATGTCTATGGCGCAACGCTCAATCTTTATATACGACCAGCCTGGTCGTATACTCGCTATATTTGGAGAAAATCTTATGCAGTTATAATCATATCCGAAATTATCTCCCCTGATTTCCTGAGTATCCGATTATTTAGGAAAGAATATCTGTAACAAATTAATGTAATCTTCCTTGAGCCTATAAATGTAGAAAGATAGCTCAAGGAAGGGACTTCTTTTGGGCTTTCTAATTATTTGAGATTAGAGTTTTACAAGTGTATTAGAGCTATCACATTCGATAGATTGCTTTGTTCTTCAGAGGTTTGTGAAACTCATTGAACCCTAGTTCTTTGATCACTCCTTTGAATCTTATATAAATAACAGCTCAAGTGGACGTAGGTTATTATCAGATTCTGGGGCCGAACCACTATAAATTCTTGCGTTCTTTATTGTTTTTGTCATTATTCCCATTTCAATGTATTTGTCCACATCAAACAATTTTGACTCCGTGTCAGTTGACCAAAATCAGGGTCAACAGTACTCAAATTTTTTCCCATTTGAGATATGAGTACTAGTGTCTTACCAAAATGACGGTTAAAACTGAAAGGTTTTTTTCAATAAAACTCGCTCTTGAAAAGACAAGTATTTTAGGGTAACAAATGATATAAGAGTTCTACCTGTATAGACCTAGGGGTGGTGCCGCCCCTCATGAGAATTGAGAGTCATTCTCAAGAAAACTATATGAATGGAATGTGCACATGGCCATTAACGGTGCAAAAGTGAGACATTGAGATCTCAAGTAAACATAGAAAATGTGTGTGTGCTATTACCGGTTTGTTATCAACGGATAGTGGTTCAATACTTCGGCAACCAAAATTTCAACAAACTTTGTGGTAACTACACACTACAAGAAAATAGGGGTTTTATGACTTTATTTGGGAGACATTGAAAGTTTACAATGTCTCCCAATTGGGGAGACGTTGTTGCTAGGGTCATTGTAGGTGTATATCTCACGTCTCCCAATGGGAGAGGTGAGAGACTTCCCACGTCTCCCATTGGGAGAGGTGAGTCACTTCCCACCTCTCCCAGTGGGAGACATTGAAAGTCTCCTACATTTAAAAAAAATAAATTAAATAAATTTATAATTAATATTATTTTAATTTGATTTAATAATTAATTAAATTGAAATTATTTTAATTTAAATTGAAATGATTTTAATTTAAATTTAAAATGATTTAATAATCAATTAAATTGAAAGTACACAATATTTGTTAGACATATACAAGAAAAAAAAAATATTTGTTAGACATACAATAAATACAATATTTGTTAGACATATTCAAAATGAGCAAATATTGCATTGTGTATGAAGAAAGAGGTCAAAAATAAATAAAAAAACCTATCAACGAGGTCGGTAACTTTGGATTATCGGCAACATATATGTCGCCCATTCTTGTCGCAACTCATCAATTTGTGCCTCTGTATATGATGTGCTTGTTAGCTGCAATAAATATAAAGTAAAATATATTAATTAATTATTTGATTACATTTATAGTTTCAAAAATAATTTGTAAATTTTAATTAATAATACCGTTCTCAAGTAATGTCTGGGACTCGCATGTTCAATCAAATCCTTCAACATCCTCATTAAGTAGTATCCACATGCCACATTGTCCGGTTGGTGTGGACATTAATTATTTAAAAGTATGAGTAATTCATTATTAAATTGAAACTTATCAAAAAATGCATACATATTATTCTACTTAATTATTATAAATGTTAAAAAATTTATGCTGAAGTTACTTACATGAGGTTGCTTAATGCGTAGAGTATCAGGGATCTCGACATCAGGAAGATTCATAGAGAAAAAAAGATTGAAAGCCCTGACGATCACTGATACAATCTCCTCACGGTTATTTAGCTCTGAATTCACCGGATCACAACAATAAACATGATATGCATATGGTACCAAAATAAGCAACATCCAATGTTCACTGCATAAGAAAAACCAAAAAATTATAGCTCAAATGTTAAACAAAGAAATTATTGATATGGGTCGGAAAAATGACAACTTTTTAAACTTACCCATGGTTCCAAGGGACAATCATAACTTGTTCTTTTGGGTCTTTCACATTTCCACACTTAAGACATGGACAATAAGTAAAATTTGGGTCTTTCACATTTTCCGAACAAAACCTTAAGAACAAATCGACCCCGTTCCTATATTCCGCAGATAACCTATTCGCTGACATCCACTGTTTATCCATATATTCTCCTATGTCTATGGAAAAGAAAAGAAACAACACTAAATAAGCACGTGATAAAGTTGTATGTCTATATAAAACTAATTGTTTATTATCCTAGATAAAATCGGGTAGCATTTCCCCTATAATAGTGACCTAACCATCTGCATGTGAATAATAAAATAAACAATTCAAACAACATACAATAAGTTTCTTCTTTATAGGATGTCTATATTAAACTAATTATTTATTATCCTAGATAAAATCGGGCAGCATTTCCCCTACAATAGTAACCTAACTATTTGCATGTGAATAGAAAAACAAACAATCCAAACAATATACAATAAGTTTCTTCCTTATAGCTCCGCAGTACACAACCAAATTTCTCAGAACCTACTTTACTAAAACACACAAGTTTTCAACCTTCTGTTATCATCGCAGCACACAATTTTAATCTCAGAACCTACTTCACTATGGATGAATATTTAAGATATTCAAACTCCTCTAGCATTTGTTTAATAATATTAAAAGTAGAGGTAAGAGAATATATATGTACCTCTTGCAATTAATAATCTAAAAGCTAGCAAAATCACTTCACTTAGTAATTAAATTTGCTATTAAATCCACAAACCAATAAAATTAAATTAATAAATAATAAATAAAATATCACTAAATCTCTAGCAATATATAACGTATTATTGTAATTTTAGAACTTAATTACCTCAAATGTGTGATTGATATAGGAATTTTGATGCAAAATACTCTCTAAAATCTCACCACCAAAATCACAACCTATGAAATTAAATTAATTAAAATGTTAAACGTTACTAAACAAATATCACTAAATATCTAATAATAGTAAATGATATTGGTAAACAAATAAAAAAAACTCAATGCGCCACTAATTATAACCTAAACAAAAAATCAATAAAAAATTTCATAACCTAAAAACTTAATAATCAACAAAAAACATAAAAATTTTCATATATTTATATTTTATAAATTTATTTTAACATAACTATATATATATATATAACAAAATAGTTACAATTTACAAAAAAAAGTTTAAATATATATAAAAAATATATCTAAATTTCGAAATAAAAAATGATAAAAATTTAAAAAAATCATGAACATATATACTCTAATGAAATGTATACAATGTGATAGGTTAAATTAAAAAAAAAAAACTAAAAAGACAAAAATATATAAAAAAACTTCCATGAAAAACTAATCCTACAATGTATATAAAATAATACATAAAAATGAAAAATTAACACAAAATCATGTATATTACTCATCCTAATACTAAACCTATGATTTTTTTTACCAAATAATTAACTAAAAAGCAAGAAAATTAAAAAAACTTACCTTTAAAACCCTAAAAAACGCAGCCCATTTTCTTCTCAGTTTTGCTCTCTAGTTTGCAATCCGTGTATAATGGTTCGAATGAGAGAGGAAGAAGAAGGAAATTTTGTTTAAATGGGCAGGGGACATCCAACGTCTCCCACTGGGAGACGTGCCATGTGTCCCACATCTCTCAGTCGGAGACGTTTGATGTATACGGGGGTACATCCAGCGTCTCCCACTGGGAGACGTGGGACATGTGGCACGTCTCCCAGTGTGAGACGTTGGATGTACCCATGACCACTTCCCCAGCCTATTTCCAATGTCTTCCACCATTTTTAATATCTTCCAATTGTATCCATTAATATAAACTTTCAATGTCTTATACCATTAGACATTTAAAACCCCTGATAAGTTTTAATGTCTTACACCAATGGTGTAAGACATTGTAGGGAGTCATTGTATATCAGATTTTTTGTAGTGACACTAAGGTAAAATTCAAGTTGAAAGACATTTTACTTTATGCACCAATGCAAAGGTTTCTATAGAGAGTGATTATTTAATCAAGTGGGGGAATATTATATTATAATATAATATTTTGATTGATTAAATAAGTGTTACAAAAAATGATTATTTAATCTAAGTGGGGGAATGTTATATTATTTTAAATAATATAATGTTAGATTGAATAATGTGACATAATGTGATTTGTCAAACAAATGTGATTTGTCACACCTTGAAATATATTGTTGAGAGTCACAAAATTGGACACATGTATGTGCCCAAATGTGACATATTTTAGAGTTACAAAATCAGTTACAAATTTGTATCTCTCAAATATTACCCAATAATGTGTAGATTTGATATTACACATTTTGATTTGAATTTCTCAAGGCCATAAGAGATATGGTTGTTAGAGATGTGATTTTAACTCCCATAATGTGTATGAAAGTTACAAAATCAAGTGGGAATGAATTTGGAACATTTTGAAAAATTTGGAAAATTGGTAGCTCAAACAACGTTGTGGGTTGTGGCCAGTGTTTTTCAGGCGGCGACCAGAGTGGTTGACAACATTTTCTAAATTTTGGTTTTATCCAATTTTGAATGTTTCCAACAGCCAAGTAACTCCCAAATCTCTATTTCAATTCCATAAACATCCAAATAATCATTGGTAACAACCATGGGGGTTGGTGGAATTTAAAATTCAAGTGGTATCTCAAAACTCTATTAATAGGAGCCTAATGCTCACTTGTAAGATACACTATTTTCTATCCACAAAGCACTTGACTTGAAAATACACCATAGAGGCTTGATAATTCTATAGAGCTATTTTCTTGAGAGATCCCTTAGTGCTTAGAGAATAGGGAGAAATAAGCTTTTAGACAAAGGTCTTGAACCATGTTTAAGTTGGTGATCTCCACGACTCTACACTTTGGTTGTGTGAGAGTTTGTGTAACGTCCCAAATTACCTAATAAGGCTTAGGGCCTTGATTAGAGGGTCATGATGACAATTTATGTAATTATATGCTTATATGAGTTATATTTGTGTGTAATTGTGTAATTATGTGAGTTATATGATAATATTACTAGAAATGCATGTTTAGGGGTATGAAATATGCAAGTGGGTCGTTTCTTATTAGAAGGGAAATTTTCATAATTTGGCCCGTTATGGGTATAATTGTGTATATGTGCATATATGTGACATATGTGTGAGACCACATTATTATGTGGATTTATTTGGGTTACTCGACACGAGACTATCCTAGGGAGTAAGTTAGCGGGGAAGTCGCAACTTGACCTAATACCCGACTTGGGGTGAGTCAAGGGGTATTTTGTGTATCTAGCACGTTATCGGGTTATCGGGTAACGAGAATGAATAATAGATGATATATTTGGAGTTAGTGAGATTAGGAAGGAATACGGGGACTGTGACCATTTTGCCCTCAGAGACATTTTTGGTACCCTGAGCCTCGGGAATAGCTTAACTGATTTAAACCTTAAAAAAATAAACACTCAAACACTTAGAATAACACCAACCGAATCTCATTCCCTCTCTTTTCTCTAAGGAAGTTAATTGAAGAAAAACTAAGGAATTGTTGGCTGAAGCTTGGGAGATTGGAGGCTTAGCTATAGAATTGGATTAGCTATAGCTAGGGGGACCTTAATCACAGTTGAGTTAAAGTTATAACCTCTGTTTTAATTGAATTGTGTTAAAGTTTTTGGTGTTCTTGAGCTTGTGGCTCAAGTGTTGGATTTTGCGTTTTGATGAGTTTTCCATCATGTTTTAAGTTGGGTTTTCTTGCTGGAAAGACGTTGAATCTGTTATGGGGGTTGAATTGAGATTCTAGGGTTGATTTGGGGGTGGTTTTGATTGAGTTTGGCTGAAGATAAACCAGAGAATTCTGGGTTCGTAGGGTCAGACAGCACCTTCTTGAACCCAGGGGCCAAGAAGAATTCTGACGCGAAGGCGCGATGCGTGTTCAGTAAAAAAGGAGGCTGAGGCCTCTGACTTGGGCGGACCACGACACCGGTGCTTGGGTCCGCGACACTTAAGGGGTTTTGAGTCCTGGGTGGGTTTCTGAGTGCAGGAACATAACCCTAAGGGCTCAAGATCGATTCTACTACCTAGTTTAGTAGAATTTGATGTCTCAGAGGCTAGGACTCGGTCCGAAAGCCTTTATTTGCTCGTTATTGAAAAGATCCTATATTATGGTTGTGACTAGGATATCGCTAGGGGCTCGGAATCAGGATTAAGCTCGATGGTTGTTATTATTATTACGATATACTCGGACCTAAGGTAAGAAGGCTGCACCCGGTCTACGTTTAGGGCTCATACCAATTATAGTACAAAATTAATGTTATGTTGAGAATGTTTTATTAAACATATTGAATGTGTAATGCCCCACGTCACTATGGCTGCTTCCTGGAATGACAACTGGCCCTGCAAACTAACATGAGTCTTTCCAGCGTGCTTTTTCCTCACTCGCATGCTTCCTGGGAGAACTTCCCAGGAGGTCACCCATCATGAGATTACTCCAAGTCAAGCACACTTAAGTTTGGAGTTCTCAAGTGATGGGCTACCAAAAAGAAGATGCATCTTGTTGGTATAGGTAGTACCCACCAATCCATTTAAGCCATCTTCAACTATGTAGTCCCATACCTACACAGTCTTAGAATCATCACACTTGACCTTCCCCAGGCGATGTGGGATTGCACAGCTTTGACCTAGTCTTTCCCCCTCCGGATCACGAGATTCTGACTGTCACAATCACCCCCCTTATGGGTCTGATGTCCCCATTGGCCACACTTCCGGCTGGGTCAAGGCTCTGATACCATTTGTAACTCCCCACGTCACTATGGATGCTTCCTGGAATGATCACTGGCCTGCAAGCTAACACGAGTCTTTCCAGCATGCTTTGTCCTCACTCACACGCTTCCTAGGAAAACTTCCAAGGAGTTCACCTATCATGAGATTACTCTAGGTCAAGCAAGCTTAACTTTGGAGTTCTCAAGTGATGGGCTATCGAAAATAAGATGCATCCTTGTGGTATTGGTAGTACCCGTCAATCCATTTAAGCCCTCTTCAACTGTGTAGTCTCATACCTACACAGTCTTAGAATCATCACACTTGACCTTCCCTAAACAATGTGGGATTCCACAGCTTTTACTCGGTCTTTCCCCCTGTGGATCACGATATTCTGACTTGCATAGAATGTGTTGTGTTTACCTATGTTATGTAATAACTATTGAGTTGTATATTTGATTGGGGAAGCTCAACTTATAAGCTAAAGATTTATCTATGTTACCTGATAAGAGGCTTGGCTTAATAGTCAAGGGTATTTGCCATATATTTTTGGAATTC
Organism: Humulus lupulus; assembly: GCF_963169125.1. Classification (NCBI taxonomy): domain Eukaryota; kingdom Viridiplantae; phylum Streptophyta; class Magnoliopsida; order Rosales; family Cannabaceae; genus Humulus; species Humulus lupulus. The sequence goes on from NC_084800.1 coordinate 73,123,038, forward strand.
TAGACCTCGGACCATTAAAAACTAATAAACATATCTACTATTTTGGAATACAATCAATAAATAATAGAAATTTATTAAAAATCCCAAATACGGTACGAGATCCCACTGTTTAATACATAAAAACATAAAGAAAACATGATCTTTAATTAATTGTCCAAAACTTTATGTGGAAAATATATACATAAATTAAATACTTAAAATAACTTCATCCTTGATCTTCCAATCCATTCAATCAGCCCATCCCTAATACCCATGCCAAAGATGTCGAGAATCCATCCCGCCTTCCAAGCTCATTTTCATGCACCATCTAAAATAAAAGGAATGAGCCTAATGCCCAACAAGGAAAATCTACTAAAAACATATATCATAAATCATAAGACTATATCATAAAACATATACTATAAAATGTATGACCTAAAAACGTATATCATATAAAGATAGGACTACAATATTAATGTCCATTAACTCATTACCGTGGCATGTGATAAAACCATCTAGGTCCTCAATCTACTAATCGAGGTGGGATAGATCACAAGGTAGTATATGATATCCCATCTAGGTCCTCAGTCTACTAATCGAGGTAGGGTAAATCATAACTCTAAACCATGATAATGATAAAATATCTTGGGGTTTGATATCTAAGCAACTATAAGCCCCAAGTGAATATAAAACATATTCATACATATATAATCTAACATATTTTCCTTACCAAAAATTGGGTTATTGGAGACAAAAACAGGATTGGAAAACTCCTAAAATCATCAATAAGAATCATGAGTTTCTAGAGAAATAAAGATTCAAATGAGATCTAAACCATCAAGATAGAAACTTACCGAAAATCCTTAAGTTTCAAGAAACTGAAATACCTAACCAAGATTTCATAAAATCAAGTTAGGATCTAAAAGAAAATGAAAGAAAATAAAAGAACTATGATGGATTAAACCCGAGGATAAGAATACCTTGATAGACTAGAACTTCGATCTACACCTCAATACCAAAATAACACTCTATCTTACTTCCCAAGTGTTTAGAAAAACTTAGATTGGAAAGCTTTTAAATCCCAAATCCGAGTGTTTTCTCTCTAGAATGAACTTAACAGCTTGGAGCCTTTGAATAGTGCTTGAATGATGAATGAAATGGCTGAGTACTAGGTCCTAATTATAGAGTTCAAGGAGTGAAACTAACCCCTTTTAAATTGAATAATAATTGAAAAGATTTGAATTTTTTTTTTCAACAGATGCCCAGAACTCTGTCAAAAATGTTCAAGAGCAAGTCCAAGTGGTTGAGGGCTATTTCTAATTTAAATTCACAAAGTTTCAAAAATGGCTCCAGGAGCCGATATATCGCCTACCCTAGGCGATATATCGCCCCTACCTATGCCCCGAGCTTTCGTAATTTCGTTTGTGCTCATTCGAAGTGTTTTCCATATCTTCCGTAGTCGAAATATCGGCCCCTATAGCTACGATATATCGGCATACGTTTATATTTTAAACACATTTTTGCATACTTTCAGCATATTTTGAACTTGGTAAAACGAATTTGACTGAGTACAACGTGATCCTAACAATTGCTGGAAGGTTCTAGAGCTTCTAAATTCATCTTTTATTAATTTATTCATCTAAAATCCTTAACTCCTTAAATAAACATGCATGTGACAAGTGTCACGTTCTTAATAATTCTATCTAAACTTTATGTTATAATTAATAATATTTCAAGGACCAGCTATATTAATCCAACCTTATGTTAAAATTAATATTTCTAAACTATAGGTTAAACTTGTAAAATCCATAACTATTTCTATGAGTTTCCAACTAAATCCCGGATTGGGATTGAACCAATATCCACAAAAACTAAAATACTACTACTGCTGCTGTTGCTGCTACTCCTACTGCTACTACTACTACTACGTCGTGGATAACCAAGACCGTTACACTGTGTGTTTGAAATAGTGCAAGACTTGCTAATCAAGTCATTTAATTCAAAATGTGTATCTAATGACACAAACAGATTAGGTTAAAAAGAATTTTGATTATAAACGATTAAATTTTATTAAAACACATGTTTGATACATGGGATCCCAAATCAGGGTTTAAATAACGTAAATACAAAATTCTTAATTACAAATAAATACCCAAGCCACTCTAATGGAAAAATATATGTTTTAGGTTCCTGTCCCTGTACAATTCCTCGACCGTGGTGGCCGAGCAGCTGAAAATGTACACCTCGCCCCCAGAGCTCTCCAACCCATGGTCAACTTGCCTTACCTGCACCATGTAGCACCCGTGAGCCGAAGCCTAGCAAGAAAACATAATATCATAACACAACAGTATTAGCATCTAAACAATTCGCAGAGCATAATCCAATAATCACAAGGCACTAATCAGTTCCATCAAGCCATAAAATACATTCAAGGCAACACACTGGTCAATAACCAATAATTAAGCTCCAGATACTCATCAAGTTATAAACAACAATCCATAATAGAACAAATGTCAAGCAAAACCAGGGTTAAAGCCCGCAAGTCGCACCCTCTATTTAATTCACTGCCTTTGGCTCGCTTAGGCCAAGCCCAGTGACATACCCACTGACTCCGGCCAGCTTAACCGAGCTCAGTGATTAATAAACTGTCCTCGGATACCAGTGTCTGAGCCGCGCCATGTGCGCAAGTTTGGATTTTGGCACCCTTAGGCCGTTTATCACATGTCCCAGTGGCATAATACCACCTCATGACATTCATATAATTATAGGGAACTCTTAGTCCCAACATATTCACATGGTTTATCACAATCACATAACAACACATACAAATATATGGAACACTTAGTCCCATCCTATCCACCTACACATGTGCAGTTTTCTTACCTTAATTCCAAATGCTTTAATTAGAAAGGACAACCCCCGAGCACGATCCATTCCCGAGCCCTAGCTTATCACCTAGTAACAACCAAGGTAACAAATTCCATTAATATTCAAATAAAGGTTGCCGGGTACAAAACTATCTTCCGAGAAATCGAATTCCACCAAGCACGGTGGTGAAATCGATCCCGAGCACTCTAGGCTAGATTCCCGTGCTTTAAAACTCTAAACGTTCAAGTATACAACTAAGGGCTGCGGCCCTTGAAGCTTAGCCGCGGCCCTGGCCTCAAAACAGAACCAAGGGCAGCCCTACACAAAGACACACGCCGCGCCCCTTGCATTGGGCGCTGCGACGCTCACCCCTGGCCGAGCCTCCTTGGCTCATCTTCAACCTAGGGCCGCAGCACTCTAGAACAGAGCCGCGACCCTTCCCTTCGAACCCAGAATTTCCCCTATTTCTAACATCCAAAACCTCATCCAAATACATTTTAAACAATCCCAATAACATAATTCAATTATCCCAACACTCTAGCATGCTTCCAACAGTAAAACCCAGCAGAAATCTAAGCTAAAACTCCTCAACACATCATTTTAATTTATGAAACTCTCACATTCAAGAACTTCAAAACCAGTCAGAAAAATCTCAGAAATTCAAACATTAAAACTTAATTTCAAGCTTACCTTTACTGCAGAATCAATCCCCCAAGAAAAATTGAGCTAACACCCAAGCTCCAAGCCTCAATTAAATCCTTAAATGCCAAAACCCATAAACACTTCAAAACCCAGCTATAATCACATAATTTAACCATCATAAACAAACTTATAGCTTACCTTTATTCTTGCTGGAATCCTCAGCTAATCCCTGAGCTAAACTCCTAAATCACAGCTTTAAATTCTCTGGAATTCAATCAAATTTCCCTTAATTTTCTGTAGTTTTTCTTGAGAGAAAGAGAAAAGGAAGAAGAAAAGATAGAAGGCAGAGGCTAAGTCGGTTTCTCTAAGTTTCCAAATATTTTCTTTGTTTTGTTTTATTTAACTTAAGCTTTAAGGTTACCTCAAGGCTCGGGGTACCAAAATGTCCCCGAGGGAAAAAATGGTAAAATCCCCCAGTATTCCCACCTAGACTTCTTAACCTCAAATCTATCTCCATATATTTATTTCCATAACCCGATAGTCTAAATAACCACCCGATACCTAAAATACCCCTGACTTATCCAAAGTCAAGTATCGGGTCCTGTTGTGACTTTTCCCGCTACTTGCTCCCTAGGATCGCCTCGTGTCGAAAGCTGCAAATACACACACATGCACACACACACACACACACACACACACACACACACACATATATATATATATCCACATAATAACGTGGTCTCAACAACTTATCACACACAATCACGTTTATGCCCTAACGGGCCAAAATTACAATTGTGCCCTTACCAGCCAAACAGGGCCCGCATGCTTATCCAATACCCATTTTCATGCTTTCTTACCATTAATTATCTTAACCTCCAATTATGCCCTCCGGACACACTAATCAAGGCCCTTAAGCCTTATTAGAAATTTTGGGTCGTTACTACTACTACTACTACTAAAATTTTAAGACGCTACACAGTTGAAGACAACAGACTTGACTTATCAGTCAAAGGTTAAAAGACTCGACTTATCAGTCGAAGGTTACGAACTTGACTTATTAGTCAAAGACCACAAATTCGACATATCAGTTGAAGGTTAAGAACTCGACTTATAAGTCAAGAGTTAAAATACTCAGCTTATAAGTTGAACTTTAAAGGACTCGACTTATCAGTCGAAGGTTAATGGACTCAAATTATAAGTCGAGGGTTTAAAGGCTCGACTCAGGAGTCGAGGGTGGAATTAACATGCTAAACGCTGGCCAATAGGGTTAAGCCAACCCAGAAGTGAGATATACGCTTGAACACTCCTAGGGTCATCTGAAACGTTAAGCATCAGACCTTCTTGGCAAGTTCTAAGGCCGATTGTATGACAGATGGAAAATAGGCCCTAGTGTGATTCTATAGCCACTCATCTAGGTTAATTGCATACATGAGTAGGGTTATTACTACTAGGCATGTTAATTATGTATTTGTGATATCATAATGTATTGCTTAAAAGCATGTTTATGTTTTCTTGCTGAGCCTTGCCTCATGGGTGCTAAATGTTGCATGTAAAGGAAAGGAAAAGTTGGATCAGCATTGAGTTGGAGAGTTTCAGGGGCAGAGTGTACATATGCGGCCTGTTCGTCCACCACGGCCTAGGCTATCAGTGGAACTAGGGTATTGTGATTTCCATTTTTATTTAGATACACTTGTATTAAATGTAATCAAGGCCCATCAACCCATTAGGAACTCCTTGAGCCTATAAATAAGACTCAAGGAGCTCAAGAGAGGGGACTTTTTCTTTTGGACTTTGGGACTTTTGGATTTTTAGAGAGAGAATTATAGTGTTTTTATCCACCAAATTTGTATTCATCTCCAAGCTTGTGAAACTCGTGAACCCTAGTTCATTGATCGTAGGTTTGTGAGTTCTACATTAATAAGAACACTAAGTGGACGTAGGTGTAATGCCCCAAATTTCCTAATAAAGTTTAGGACCTTGATTAGGAGGCCGGGAGGGCCATAATTGATTTATTGTGTTATTAAATGATAATATGCATGTTTAGGTGTATTAAATATGCATGTGAACCCATTTATGAGTAATTGGGTGATTTTCATATTTTGGCCATTTTGGGCATATTTGGCATATGTGTGATATGTGTGTGGTGCTTTATTATTATTTGGTTATGCCAGGGTTACCCAGTACGAGACGATCCTAGGAGGTAAGCTAGTGGGAAAGTCACAACATGATTTATTGTTGACTTGGAGTGAGTCAAGGGGTATTTAGAGCAGTACCGGGTTATTGGGTAATGGGAATTAATATTTGGTGATAAATTGGGAGTTAGTAAGACCAGGAGGAAATTTTGGAGGTTTTGAATATTTTGTCCCCGGGGGTGTTTTCGGGACCCTGAGCGTTAGGATTTGTTTGAAGCTACTTAAGCTTGAAGTAACCTTTTAAGAAATAAAAAGAACGTTTTGTACGTTCTCTCTCCCTCAAAGTTCCATTTTCGTCTCCCAATCACATTTTCGAAGGTAACTGGAGTTCTAGGACTCGGATTCAAGGATCGAGGCATAGCAATCCTAGGAAAGATTAGAAGCTTATTAGTCGGAGGATTTAGTTGGAAACAACTCAATTGGAGGTAATTCAAGTTTTAAGTTTTAAAAAGTTTTTAAGTTTGAATTGGACATTGAGTTTTGATGAGTTTTTGTTAGATTTGAGGCTTGGGTTTTATGGGTTTTGGATCATGGGAATGTTTGGGAACTTCAATTTTTGAGTTTGGAGATGTTTGGATATGTTTTTGGGAGGTTTTAAAAGCTTGAAAACAGAGAAAAATGGCTGGGCCGCGACCCTAGCTTGAAGAAGCAGGTGGCAGGAAGTGGACTTGCTGGGCACCATGGCCCTATGTATAGGGCGTCGGGGTCCTTGCTTCAGTTGTGGCTGGGGGCCGCGACTCTTGGGGTTTTAGGCCTCGGGATCATTCCTACTACCCGGATTGGTGGGGTTTGATGTCTTGGAGGCTAGATCTTGGTTCCGGGATTGGTTTTAGAACTTGAACTCATTGGATCACCATTTGTGGTTGTGACTAGGTTATCACTAGAGGCTTTGAATCGGGATCGTGCTTTATTGGTAACCTGTGCTTGGACCAAAGGTAAGAAAATTGCACCCTGTATATATGTGACATGCATGGTTATTCTTGATGCATGTTGGATGTTTAAATGTAATGCACGAGAAACATGTGATTAGGACATGCTATGTATATTGAATATGAAATTGATCAGAGCTTGAGCCTCTGTGTTTATGCATGATCCTAATTGTGCTAGCAATTATTAAGTAAGTATGTTGAATGTCCTATATTCGGGTATTTGACATATGATATATGTTTGGTAAGATTGCTTACTTGTGTATGGCACTGACTAGTCAGGGTCGGCACTGGTCGCGTATCACCAACCTAATAGCTGAGAATGGCATAAACATCATGAACGCAGAGCCAATAAAAGATTAGATCTAATCGATATCAGTATTGAATGACTCTAAGGCATTAATACTGGACCGACCCTAAGGTCAATGAAACTTATAAGCGCTTGACTAGTCTATGCTAGTTACTCAGAGCCAGGGCCAAAGGCCTAGGTGACTGCTTGTCACATAACTGGGGAGCATTATCACATGGTTATGACTCTATGGTCATGAGGAAGGTTATGTTGGTGAATATTCATCATGCACCTATCCTGTTTAAGCTAGTGAAATGATCACTTATCTATAAAGCCCCGGTGACCCTATTGTCACATGGCTGGGGAGCATTATCCATGGTTATGACTCTATGGTCATGAGGAAGGTTATGATGGTGACTAATCATCATGCACCTATCCTGTTTAAGCTAGTGAAAGGTTCACTTATCTACAAAGCCCCGGTGACCCTATTGTCACATGGCTATTGGGAACAGAATCCACCTCAGTGACTATTACAACTGTCACTCTTCTATTTAGGGCTAAACGCCCTGGATGATTATTATGATCATTGGTTGAGGTGTTATACTCAACATTACGTGAACTCATTTGCCTGCTTGAATAGGGCTATATTTTCTAGGCATGTGCCTTATGATTTGATGTCATTATACGACATGTTATTACTGTTCAGGAGCATATTGAGTTTTCTTGCTGGGCTTCGGCTCATGGCTGCTATGTGGTGCAGGTAAAGGAAAAAGAAAGTTGGACCATCCTTGAGTTGGAGAGCTTAGGTGATGATGTGTACATATGCGGCTGCTCGACCACCTCACGACCGAGGGTTGAAAGAGGAACTAGGGTTAAACCCTGTTTTGCTGCTTAGATCGGCCTGTTGTAAATATTTTCTTGTAATAGACTTTTAAATTATATTTTTGGGATCCCAATGTATACAGTAAACGTTCTAATGAAACGTTACATCTTAACCAAAATTTTAAATCCCTAAACCGCTAATCATACTTAGTTACACGATTTTGGACAAATGACTCGATTAGCGAGTTTAGCACTGTTTATAAGGCACACTGTAACGATCCCTGGGGTATTGGGGCATTATAGTAGGTCATTAACATTTTCTGGGGTCGAACAACTATAAATCTTTGTGTCATTTATCTTTTTGGTTGACTTTTTCATCTCATTTCTGTCGTTTTACTTGACTCCGTGTCGTTGATCAAATCAATGGTCAACAGATACAATGAATGAAATATAGCAAGGGAAATAGAAAAAAAAATACCAAATTATTATTTCTCCTTACGACTCTATCTTGAATGGCCTAGCCCGACGAGATTGATGCCAATCTCAACAGGCTAGGATTGTCAAAATGGGCCCGTTTTCAGTCTCGTTACTGATATTCTTGACGAGTTGGTGGTGCGATATATTATAGATGACATCATCAGCACTCGAATTCTAGCTGTCTCATCAACTGTACTGAAATTGAAAGTGTTGGGTTTTATGCCCTTATAAAAACATGTCGGACATGTAGCGCGATTTTATATTTTCAATAAAAGAAGTAGATACCGTTTAGTTTGATAACAATATTGCTTACTTGTTTTATTACATGGCTATTGGAATAATACAAACATTTATAAAATCCTGAACATATAAATAATTACAATTATAGTGACTAGGTCACAGTGAATTATAATTGTAATTATATGTTCAAAAGAATGAGTCTTAAGATTAAGTCAGCGCATTGGATTTTCACTGATCTGGTAATCTATGATATGATCTACTTACACATTCGGGGTGTGATGTATTATTCAAGGCATTGATCAAGTAGATAAGATTAGATGTATTTTGTTACATTGGACTGGATCAATATTGATTATTGATAAGATAAGTAACTATCATTATTATCTAATCTAATCATATCACAACGTTGACCATATGTCAATTCAATCTTAATTCTAAGTGATTAATATTCTGCTAATTGTATTATTCAAGTCTTTTGATTTGTTCGTTACCAACTTACACTACGAACTAGCTCATATACTTACATATTAGAGATTTTGTAGTATAATTGAGTGAGAGTATTTATCATAGACATGAAATCTATAGCTTTTGTTTAAGAAGTGAAACGACGATTTCCTTATAGCTTGGTTCAAGTGTTAAATGATAGAGTACTCATTTCTATAATTAAATTTACGGAAATATCATTTACAAGGAACTTTGTGGGAGTTAAGGATAAAATACCAATGAGGGGTAAAATGGTAATTTGCACCTATCTCGTTACTAGATCATCTATAGAGGATTGAATGACGATTATGGTTATAATAATGGATAAGGTATTTACATTTTGTGCAAAGCGTTCTATGAATTCAAGAGTGCAATTTTGAGTCTATAGTGGAGTCACGATGAATTAATAAGGTAGTGATATTATTTGTTATAAATAAGCTCATGGTAACTTATTGGAGCTTGAGTTCATGGATCCATGGTACCCATGTCATCTCTTATAAAAATGAACCTAGTAGTCTTGATTAATTAATTTAATTATTAATTATAAAAATATCACATTGACTAGGTCAATGAAAATAAATCATGTTAAATTATTTATTGATATTTTATGAGAAAAGAAATAGAAGAAAATTAGAGGATTTTATTGCAAAGTCTCAAAAAGAGAGTATTATAGCCAATTGGGGTAATTTTGTTAATATTGATAGATTGGTATTAATACTAATAAAATAAATTAAATAAATGTCAAAATTATAATTGGTTAATTTTGATAAGTATTTAATTAATTATAATTATTAAATAATGAAAATAAAATGGGTAACTAAAACTTATTTTATGTCCTAGCTAATTGCTTATATATACTAGTGTTATAGAATGCATTAAATAAGATAGATTTGACAAGGTAAAAATTCACTACTAATATTGTATACCTAGCCGCTCACTCTCTCTTAGTTTTTTCTTTAGGAATTCCCTTCTCATGTGTTGAGACTTGCCCACACAAATACTAGGTTGATTTAGAGAAAGACGTGCACTACAAGAAAAACCATTATGGATAACTCTAAAAAAGTGCTATCAATAACAGTTTATAACACTTTACCAAATGCTAGCATAGCCCATGTTATTAAAAGTCTAGACCCTTTTATAATAATTTTTAAGTGTTATCAATAGTGTTATAATTAAATGTTCCATAACAGTTTTTCTTTGTTACAAAATACATACAATATCAATTTATCAAGCTTATAAATATTTTCTCAAGAGTGAAACATTATGCTTATTTCATGACATTATTTAAATGTTATTATAGATTCTTTCATAACATTTTGTGCTTGTTATATTACATTAATAATAACTTTTGGTTATGGTTGTTATTTTTTTATGTATATTATATTTTAATAAAATTTACTTTTTGTACCTTGATAACAAAATAATGAAAAAATATATTAGATTTACAAAAATATCAATATCATTATATTAAGTAACTCGGTAGTCCAAATACATGTTTCACTTAATAAGTGAAAAACTTTCAAAAAGTAAATTTAGAGAATCAAAGTCATCATGGTAAACTTCTCGCTAAAATGTTTAGCTAAAATTTGAAATTTTTTTAATGTTTCACTTAAAAAGTGAACAACGAGATCTAAAGATATTATGATGATTTGTTATTTCCATTTGCTTTGAAATCCTATTGTCGAGCCTTAAAAGTGTATCATGACCTTCCATTTGATTCCTTCTATCTGTGGAAGGGTCAGAAATGAAACAACAACAACATTAAAGCACTACTAAAGGTCATAATATTAAACAATGTATAACTAATAAACCCAACAAACTTGATCATAATATTTCCCACTACAAAAAATAAGCAAGAAACTATTCTGAATGGTATACAAAAAAAATCACATAATTATTGAATATGGCAAAACAACAGCAACATTTTAGTTAAAAGTTTAAGGATACACCAAAAAGTAGGAATAACTAAGTTTCTGATGCAAATAAACCCAAAAACAAAAAGGAGAAATACTAAGTCTCTACATAACAAGATATGATGAAGTCTCTAACATGTAACTTATGAAACTAATCAGAAACTATTTTGATTTGAATAAGTCATAATAAATATCAACATATATGCTTACTCCTATTTAATCATGACTTTATACTAAATAATTAACTTAGTTTAGATTATATCCATTAAATAACAAGTTACTCAAAAGTTTTCATGAACTCTGCAAGACTTGCCATGCTAATGCACACTCACCATATTCTGTGCTTGCAATAAACCATGAAATATGATATATATATATATATATATAAGCCACCAAAGAGAAAATCCAAACATATATAATCTTCTCCATGCATCTCTTACATCAGAAAAGTGACCATAAGCAAACAGAAAACATCAAGTAATGGAGCAAATTTCAGGCCCAATGCAACAAATGGTGCCTAAAATTGGATTAAAGCTAGGGAGTGGGCCTAGAGAAATAGCAGGCAGTACATTCATCCAAAGTTATGGTATGTGGTTCCAAAATTTAATAAATAATATAAGGTCTGCCAATGTGATTTCTCTCCTATCCTAATTTTCATAGACAAATAGAATGTTATAAGCTAATACTCATTAAGTGCGTGAAATTCTATGATATGTTTATCCCAGGATTCAACAACATACCATATTAACAAACATGGTCAATGGGAAACAATTGCCATAATAATAAAATATAAATGAAAGATTCACCATACAAGAGCACCCTTAGATGCATATTAACATGTCTTGGTTCTTAACTAAGCCATTGTTGTCTATACTGAAAATAACCTAATTAAACAGAGAAAAGAATAAAAAACAATACTAGAAAGAAAAGTAGGTAGTAGCAGGATAGCTCAGTTGACTATGAAGCTCAGTGTCTCTATCAAAGAAAAAATGAAACAAAATGTAAAGAAAAATGAAAGTAAATAGAATAGTTTAAAGCACTTGATGATTTCTTAGTTAAAAAAAATAGAAGTATGAATGTCATCTGGAGTAGACTGAGAACTTAACGGCAATGGAGACTGAGTATTATGCGAGATGTATGTGTGATGGGTAGAGTGAAGATATTTGTAGAGGGGTTTTGTTGTGCAATTCTCTACGCATCCAATGAATTCCAAATTCCACAATTACAAGATAAACTTTTGCATAAATGAATAAGTATCCAAGCCATTATAAGTTTCAATCCCATACAAATAAGCAGACTTATTGGGACTCATAGTTATTAGATCCCTTTCCACATGTCCTAATTAAATAGCTAAAAAGGAAAATAAATGAGATGTTCAAAACCATTTAAATGACTTGTTGAATCAGAAATTAAAAAAAAAATCATTTTGCCACTTGTGAAAAACAGCCAAAATACCATCATAAGTTTTACAATGGCTTTCACCTGTATTCAAACAACAAAATGATAGTCAAACAACAAAGACAATGCAGTTATATAATGATAATAAATATGATAAAGAGCTTTGAAAAATATTTATGAGTATTGATTCAAAATAGAACAAAATAGAACAGACCTATAGCAATATTGCCAAGCCTTGCCATAATAATGATATTAATAAAGAAAGAGAAAGAGATTTTTACTTTCAAAAGATAAAATATATGCACTAAACCTTTTTTTAGCCAATTAATATTAATAAAGCTTTATAAGAATAAGAAAGTAAGTTAAATACTGAAAGAGGTAATTTATCAAACACTTTGCAAGCAATTAATCAGAAAAGAGAAACAAAACAACTAAACTAGAAATATAGCATCAATCAAGTATATATGATACAATTCAATATGCATAAACTATAAAGTAAGAAAACAGAGCATAAATAATAGAGTAAGAAAACAGACTATAAACAATTTCGACTAAAATCAAATCACAATAATGCTTAAATCATATTAATACATCTAATTCAAAGTAAAAACTATAACCTAAATGAAGAGCACAACATACATAAAGAGAAACAGAGCAACGAATTGGAGATTGATACTTAGAATGGCCCAATCTCAATCAATTTCTACGTTCTACATATATACACACAAATACAGCAGAGATGGATATTGATACCTCATACGGCTCACAAATCCAAAGAGAGAGAAAATCTTATGCGGCATAGGAGAGAAGAGCTTCATTGGAGCCAGAGTCGCGAGAGAAAGGACAGAGAATTGGAGGAGATATTGTCGTGAAGTGAGAAAAAGATCACCGATGAGAGAGAGTGGGCGGGGAAAGGGGGGAGAGAGAGAGAGAGAGAGTATCTAGGCTAAGAGAGAAATAATTGAAGAAAAAAAATGGTAGGCCCAATACTCAAAATTATTTATAACATAATATGGACATTATATTGTCAGCCCAATATGCAGTATCAATATCTAAATCAATAGCACTTTTTGAAAAATGTCATTTTTAAGTGGTATATATAGTCTGAAATGTTGTAGTGGTGGAAGAGTGTGGTCTTTTCAAAGCAGTTGGAATTCATTGCAATACCTAGCATTCAACAAGAACAAAATGTTAGGGAATCCAAATGGTGTAGTCATTGTTACGCTACGCTTCTCATAACTACTTTAATGATTTTATTATTGTATTTATGAATTTCTGTATGAAAATAATTTTTATGCATGTATTTATGTTTTTTATTGCTGATATTTTGTGCAATATAAAACATGTATATTGACTTATAACTCCCCCTTTGATGATAATCCTGCAACAAATCAGGTCCCTTTGCCGCAGTATGTCTAATCTCTCTCCACATTCTTGGTGTTCGTCTTCCCAAATACGCTCTTTCTAGCTTGCATTCTTTAATCTCGGTTGAACTTATAAAAAAAATAATGATTAAGATGGGTGAATTCAATTTTGGGTGTCGATCTGAGTTTTTAGGGTGTAAATATATATAGATCTTCTTTTTATATTATATAATTATTATTTTTGTAAGTACATTATTTTTTTCATTTTTTTTCTAGATTGGGTTATTATCAGGGTAACTTGTAACCATTAAAGTCGGCAAACTGTTACCATCAGGTTCCCTCTTAGGGCGTTATGAGATAATATGTTATCATATGACATATATATGTCATTGATCTTATTTTATCTTTTTATTATATTTTTTGCTGCACTTAGAAGTTGTCTTTTTTCAACAAGAACCAAGGATCACAGTATGGTAGTACTAGCTAAGAGGGAATACAGCAATTATGTCAAATGAATACACAAAGCATGATCAAGACTGATAATAAAACCATCAAATATATAAACAAAACCAAATTAAGTTGACGGTGTCACAACATTTGTTTCATCTAGTTGTCGTTTCCACAATACTATATTTATTCTTCGAATAACTTCATAAATTTATCTAATTTAATGCATATATATATATATATTTATATAAAAGAAAAGAGTAAGACTTATTTTTTTTCCTTTTTGAATTGCTTACGATGAGCTTTATATTATACACATAACATATAAGCTATAATAGACTCGGATTCTTCTCGATCACTCAATCCCAAGCATTTTCTTGCATGAAGCACAAACTTATAGACTTCGTATGGGTCTGGAAGGATCTTGGAGACGCTCTGTCTTTGGTGGCACTTTTTGACCCATTCCATAAGTTTAGGGCATTCCTTTTCTACGCTGAATTTGCAAAACAACTCATATGTATAGAATCGACAAGAGAAGGGTATAAGAGCAATGTCCAAAAGCCCAAACTTTTCACCTCCAAAATATGATTTCCCACCCAGCTCTCCTTCTAGTGCTCTTAAGCTTTCGATGAACTCTTCCTTTGCAGCCTCTTGGTCTTCTCCTTTGCTAGCCCACATCCTCCTTCCGCAATCTGCTATCTACATTAAATAATACTAATAATAATGTAATCATCGATTATCCACCCTTAGGGCATTCTTTTTCTGTAGGAGTGTTTGGTATGGAGATTTGATTTGATACGGATGAGAATGTCAAATCTAATCATGATAAATTTATTTTAAATAGTTTGAAAGTTTGTATTTCCAAATGTATCTAATTTTTTAATTTGATTTGAGATTAATTTTAACTTCTTTAAACACTTAATTTCACATTCTCTTAATCTAAAAGTACTAAACAACCATTTATGATTTAATCTAAACCCCTCTAACTTTATTTATATATATATATAAGTATCCTTTGTAGGTTGGAAAATACTTATTCTTGTAACTTCTTATATCTACTTGTTATAAAGGTGTGTGCAAACTCATTTTGGTATCAAAAATTATATATAATCTTATAAATTCCTATCAATATTTACTTTTGATATCAACTATATATTTATCTATTAATATTTACCAACAAACATTTTTTTTGTTAAAAAAGTTTTCCAACCCTACCAAATGACACGTTAAATACTCCTCTTCTTCAAAATATTGAACATATATATTATTTTTTAACTAAGCTTAAATTTTCTCGATATTGCTTATTTAAAGTAAGAATAAACTGTTCTATAAACATGAATGTGTTCTTCACTTATTATGCTCTCTTTCTTTCGCTTTTTTGTGCTTCTTGTATGCATTTCGAGTCATGACATCTTACAATATTCTTATATAATAATATATATTGGCTTTGACTAATGAAAAGCAAAATAGCTAGTAACATGTAATAATGCCGAGTATATTCCTTAAAAACTAAGAATTGGTTAAATATAGAGCCAAAAATTAATTATTCCCATAAACTCGATAGAGCTACAAACAAAATTAGCATAATTGAGCTTGGTGTCAAAAAAATTAACCCAAAACCTTGCTTTTGCTCGATTGTAAGAGTCTTGTTCAGAAAGTAGTAAATTTCCATGTTTCCAAACATCATCTATGTACTGAAGAATGACAAGGGATTCACATACGGGCTTACCGTTGTGGATGAGAACAGGAACCTTCTTATGAAGTGGGTTCGATTGTAGAAGCAAAAGGCTCTTATTGTGGAAAATCGTTTCTTCTTCCAAATACTGATAAGGGACTCCCTTTTCTATCAACGCAATTTGGACTCTCATGGCGTATGGACTAGTCCAAAACCCAATTACTACTACTTCTTCCCTCTCCATTTTTGTGGTTGTTCATATCCACCAAAATTTTTGTTGTAGCTTTATACCCTGTAAGGATTCACCAAAACCATTTGGATTAAAATACAAGCAATTAATAAAAAAAAATGATTTTTTTGACTACGAACTTGAGTGTTTGACTAGGCTATAGTATATTTTATAAGTTATTTTTTAGACTATGGACTTGATAGAGTGTTTGACTGGGAAAGTATAAGCATGATTTTATAGTGTTTTATTATTATTCCCGCACGATACAATACAATCCACAAATCCACGATTTGTGTGGATTATATTTGGTTGGAAAATCTACAATTCTCACTTATGCATATTAGATACACTTTTTGCCTATAAAATTAACCAATATGTAAAATCTTTTTTTTGGCTAAATTTTAATTTAGACAAAATATTTTAATTGTTTAAAGAAAAATCAGTAGCATATCTCCATATTGATTTTCGGTTTTATTGGCAATATTTTAAGCTGGTTTTGTAATGTGAAAATATATTTAAGTGTGAATATATTTGTTGCCTTATTTATCTCAAATAATCAATTTTTGGTAAAAATATATTGTGCAAATATCTTGAGATAATTTTCAGGGATTATATGAGATTATATTTATTCTGGAAATAAAGAAGGTGTCGAAAATGAACATGGTCAAAAGAAATGACCATGTTCGTTCTGCCAGATAAAACTGATTACGTTGCCGACTCATCAGTTTCCTTTTCTGTCGACACAGAATCCATCTGGCTGGCTGTTTTCCTAAATCAAAAGAATTCGCAAATTGATTTCAAAGATACCAGAATATGATGGTCTTGGACGATTTCCCTGCCTATAAATACCTTGCCAAGGCCTTTGGATTTTTCATCTCTTCCATTTTGAATATTTGTAAACGTTGAGTTATTTTGAAGAGTGTGTTTATTTGTAGAGATTAAGTTTGTTCACATTAATCTTTGTGAGAGTGCTGAGTGTACTTGGGGATATCTATCTAGTCCATTGTAATCAAATAGTGTCTATTGTGAACGTGTTCATAAGGATCTTCGGGAGAGGATTCTATCTAAGTCTCACTTCGGGAGGAAGTGTGCACTCGCTGTTCTTTGAAGGGAGTTCAAGAGAATCAGCGTTTCATCAAACCAGATTCATAGAGAAGAGTACAACAAGATTGCGGCAATAGTTTAAGAGAGAGTCATACATTGTTTAAGTCAATGCTTTTGTATACTTTGTTTCTTTACTAATTGGTTTATTCTCTGGGCGTGGCCCCAAGAAGTAGGATATCCGAAAGGGTTTCTGAACCTTGGAAAAATTCGCTGTGTTCTTTAATTTTTGCACTGTCTATTTTGTGTTCAGTTCTGTCGAGACAAGTTCGGATTCTGTCTCGACAGAACCGTTTTCTGTGTAAACAACTAATTACCATTCCGCATTTTAATTAATTCATTGTTTAATTAATCTGGTAATTACTAAAAATGGAATTTCACAATACAATCTAATCCACACTTTTATATATACTAAATACAAACATGGTAGATTTATTTAATTTTATTTATAGAATTAATTAATTATTTTTATTAAATTTTTGTTTCATTATCATATAAATTTTAAATAAATAAATAATATTATTTATAAAAAATGACATAAATATATTAAATGAAAAATTAAACCAAAATATTATTTATGATTCGATAAACATAAACCATACTTTTTTTTTTAATAAAAATTAAGATTATGTATTATACATTATTATAATGATATTTTATAATATTTAAATTTATATTAATATAAGTATCAAACATCTAGTCTTGTGTTGAATATTATAATAATGATATTTTATAATATTTGAATTCATATTAATATAATTAGTAAGACATTAGGATTATATATTATTATCATAATAATATTTTATAACATTTAAATTTATATTAATATAATTATTAAATATTTAGCTTTGTATTATATATTTGTTTACCAAAAAATGGCTCCTGATGATGTGGCTGGCACTGGCAGTTTCGAGTGAAGGGATCATGTTCGACTATCGACCAAATAACTATTAATTCGACAAGTCTCGCAATTAGGTGCAACCAGTCTGGTCACATACTTGCATGTACTTCATTTTGGATACGTAATCTTGTAATAATTACCTTTATTATGTTTCCTTTTATTACATTGATACGCTGATCTTAATGGTAATTAAGGCCCATCGACCCATGTAACCCCTCTTGAGTCTATAAATAAGAATGAAAGGGCCCAAGGGAAGGGGACTTTTTGGACTCTTGAACTTTTTGATCTTTGTATTCAGAAAAAAAAATATAGTGTGATTATCCACCGAAATTGTAGTCCTCCCAAGGCTTGTGAAACTCCAGATCCCTAGTTCTTTGATCACAATTTTGGGATTCAGTATCAATAAGAACACTAAGTGGACGTAGTTCATTACCATACAACTGGGGCCGAACCACTATAAATCGCTTGTGTTATTTACTTTTCATTTGATTCTCTTATTGCTTTCATCTCATTTCCTGTCGTTATTTTGAACCTATGTCGTTGGCCAAATCAAGGGTCAAAATTTTGGTGCTTTCATTGAGAGAATTATTTCGAGACTTCAAGGAGATAAAATGGCTAAGATATCCAAGAAAACTGGGCAGACTTCCGCCGCTGCATCCACTCAACCTCCTCCTCCAAATGTGGCTGAAAAATGAGCCACACTTGGATTTTGAGGAGGAAGAAATGGATTATGAGATGCTAAGGACAACACTGAGTGTGTCGCAGGAAGAGTTGGCCAATCAAGAGAATGCGCGCGGAGACCTTGGCGCTATAGTAGAGGGAAATCGAACGTCAGCGTCAGGAACTGAATGAGTGGCATGCAGACATGGACCGCCGACAGAGAGATGCCACTGCCGCCTTAGAAGCAGCCATTCAGTTAACCGGCTTCTCAACCGGATCAGCCAGGATATCCAAATTTAGGATCCTAAGCAGTAGCCACCTTCTTAAGCTGGTCGAGGCAATCCCCAGCGCCAGAGGCAGAATAGGGTCAGGTAGCCTCCCTGAAGCTCTAGACGCCCAGTAGCAGATGAGCCAAATCCACCGAGCAGGGGGCAACCTTTTGCTAACAGAAGGCACGGGGAGTCAAGCTCTGCGGTCAGGGGACCCCCACAGCATAATACTGCACGGGGACCTACCAACCAACGCAGACCTCCCCCTGATACTCGGGAAATCTCAGCTAGAGGAGGAAATAGCGTGACCAGCGGGTCGTGCTATAGTCGGTCGCAGTTTAGGGGCGACCATGATTATAATGAAGTCGATTCCGACAGGAGAAATGCTGGTCGAGGGCATGAAGGAGGAGGTAGAGAGAGGAAACCCCCACTAAGAGAAAATAGGCCTACAAGCCAAAATGTTGGGGGACAGCCTAGACAGCATAACGTCTTTAATTGGCTGGGCGCCAGCGAGGAAAGGCGCAGGGATGATGATCTGAGGGATGTGTTCAACGATAGGCGCGAGAGGCACGATGAGTACGCTCCTCCGACACCAGTTGCGCCAGCGATCTCAGACACTGTACAGGCCAAATTGATGCACTAAATCAGGTTGTCCAGCAGCTGGTGGGAAGCAAGACGTCCCAAATCGAGTATGATCGGAGGATAGGTACTCCGTTTGTACAAAGGATTGTTGTAGCGAAAGCTCCCAGCAAGTTCAAGATGCCGGTACTGCCGAACTGCAATGGGTATGGAGACCCAGTATCTCATGTAAACAAATTTGAGATATAGATGGATATCCAGAAGGTGTCAGACGATGCCCGTTGCAGGATCTTCCTCGCCACCCTATCCGACACTGTTTAGGAGTGGTTCTTTAAATTCCCCCGGCTAGTATAGTATCATGGGAAATGTTCATGAAGGAATTCTACGGAAAATTCTACGTTGGTCGCGTACACCCCATTGAGGCCAACCAGCTGGTCGAGATACGATAGAAGGAAGGAGAGCCCTTAAAAGACTATGTCCAGCGTTTTATGCGAGCAGCTGCTAGAGCAAAAACAGTGGGAGACGAGGGAAAAATGATGGCCCTAACTGCTGGAGTGAGGCACCATACTCACCATCTGCGGAGGCCCACACCTTGCAAGAGATTGTGGGAAGGCAAGGGAGCGGTACGCTCGAACCTTACGCCATGACTAGAACATCGAGATGATGAGTGTGGAGGATCGAACAACTAAAAAACTCAAACAAAGGATGAGTTGATAACTTTCTCTGAAGACGATGCTCAGCATGTCCGATTGCCACATTCAGATCCACTGTTTGTGGACGTCCAGATTGCCAACATGATGGTTAAAAGGGTGTTAATTGACACAGGGAGCTCGGTTAACATCTCGTATAAATCTTCACTGGAAAGGATGAAGTTGTCCGTCAATGACTTAGAGCCATGCAACCAGTTTCTGGCGAAGGGCTCGCACCAACAGGGTCGATTAGACTCCTAGTTACAGTAGGAGCTGCGCCTGTGAATAGGACATTACTCACTACTTTCATAGTAGTTGATTGTCCTTCCGCGTATAATGCTGTAATTGGAAGGCCTATTCTGGTCGACCTGCGAGCTGTGACCTCGGTTTGGCACCTTTCCATGAAATTCCCAACTGACGCAGGGGTAGGATGCGTATTGGGGAACCAACAAGAAGCGAGGGAGTGTTACAACTCCTCGATATCCAAGGCGAAGAAAGGTGGGTCGAGAGAAGCCCCCGGAAGAGAGTTGCAAACGACCAATGAAGTACATGCCCAATCAGGTGGTTGTGCCACCAAATAGGGTGTTGACCAAAGTGAGGACATGGACTTGGATCCTCACTTTGGGGATTTTGATGAAGAAGTAGGACCCATCGAGGACCTCGAAGAGGTCCAACTCGATGAAGCAGATCCGACAGGGCTATGAAAGTTGGTAAAAACTTAGAGACAACAACAAAACAACAACTGGTGGAATTTCTGAAGAAAAACCAGGAAGTCTTTGCCTGGTCTCATAAAAAAATGGTTGGGATTGACCCAGCAATTATCAGCCATGTCCTGAACATAGACAAAAGATTTCCACCAGTACAACAGAAGAGAAGGCTGCTCGACAAAGATAGATCGAAAGCTTTAAAGGAAGAAGTCGAGAAGCTAAAGGAGAACAAACTCATCAGGGTGGCATTTTATCCATCATGGGTCTCTAATCCCATACTAGTACCAAAGCCAAATGGAAAATGGAGAACATGTGTGGATTTCACAGACCTTAATAAAGCCCGCCCAAAAGATTGTTTTCCACTCTCTAGAATCGACCAGCTAGTCTATGCCACTTCAGGGCACGAGATCCTGTCATTTATGGATGCATACTCTGGGTACAACCAAATCAGTATGCACCCACCTGATGAGGATCATAATAGCTTTCAGACCGATACAAGGTTTTACTGTTACAAATTGATTCCCTTCGGTTTGAAAAACGCTGGTGCAACTTACCAGCGACTAGTCAGTCACATGTTCAAGGAGCTGATCGGTACAAACATGGAAGTATTTGTTGATGACATGCTAGTTAAGTCAAAGAAGGAAGAAGAACACATAGGGGACTTACAAGAGTGCTTCAACATCTTAAACAAGTATCAGAGAAGCTGAATCCCCTCAAGTGTTCCTTCGGGGATGGATCAGGGAAATTTTTGGGATTCATAGTAAACTCACAAGGAATTGAAGCTAACCCAGAAAAGATTACGACCCTAGTCGATATGAAATTGCCAAGAAATATTAAAGATGTTCAAAGTTTAACCGGGAGCGTTGCTCTAAGTAGATTTATCTCCAAATCGACGGATAAGTGCGTCCCATTTTTTAATCTACTTAGAGGCAATAAGAAATTTGAATGGACAGAGGAGTGCAAATATGATTTCCAGGCTTTGAAGTCTCATATGTCGCAGCCACCGATTCTATCTAAACTGGTTGAAAACGAAACTTTGTTCATCTATTTGGCGGTCACAGGATATGCTGCAAGTGCTGTCTTGCTAAGAGAAGAAGAAAATGTGCAGAAGGTCGTATATTATGTAAGCAAAATTCTAATAGGAGCAGAGCTACGGTATCCACCCATCAAAAAATTAGCCTACTACTTGATTTTAGCCTCCAGAAAGTTGTGGCCATACTTTCAAGCTCACCCTATCACAATTTCAACCAACCAGCCTCTACGGCAAGTTCTGCAAAAGCCAAAAGCCACTGGTCGATTGTTGAAGTGGGCAGTTGAGCTTGGACAGTTTGAAATTTCATATTTGCCGCGAACAACAATAAAGGGGCAAGTTCTGGCTGACTTTGTCGCAGAACTCACTGAGCTTCCAGACGGTGAGCAGATAGAAGAGCCTGAACCTCAAATCCAAACTCCCTCTTGGAAGTTGTTTACAAATGGTTCTTCTAATGAGCACCACGCTAGAGCTGGAGTGATTTTGGTGTCGCCTGAAGGCCATTGATTCCACTGCGCAATCAGATTTGACTTCACAGCGTCCAACAACGAAGCTGAATATGAAGCACTGCTCGCTAGGTTATAATTAGCCAGAGACATGAACATAAAGTCGCTTGAAATATATAGTGACTCCCAGTTGGTGGTTAATCAAATTATTGGAGAGTACCAAGCCCGGGGATTGAAGATGGTTTCTTACTTGGACAATGTTGGCACAGTTTGAAAAGTATACCCTCCAGCAAGTACCTTGCGACCAGAATTTGAACGCTGATGCTTTGGCCAAGTTAGCAAGTATCAAGGATGCTGACACCCTGAATATAATAATCGTTGAACAGATGTCCACATCAACCATCCAAGTGGAAGAAATCTCTCTGGTGATTCAGGCAACGGATACATGGATGGCACCTTTTGTTGAATAATTGACGTAGGGTGTGCTACTGACGAACAGAAATAAAGCCAGGACTCTCCAGAGGCAAGCTGCTTGGTTCATCCTGGTCGACGGAATTCTGTACCGAAGAGGATACTCTATGCCACTCCTCAGGGGTATTTCAAAAGAAAAGGCCAAAGAATTAATGAGAGAGGTCCATGAAGGCTTTTGTGGGGACCATGTTGGGGGGCAGAGTTTATCAAAAAATATCCTAAGGCAAGGATACTTCTGGCCGACAATGAATGAAGACTCGATGGAATTTGTTCAAAAATGTAACAAGTGTCAGAGAATCTCCAAGATTCCGCGAGCAGCCCCTAATGAGCTAAAACAGATGCAAAGTCCGTGGCCATTCGCAGTATGGGGAATATACCTGATTGGATTATAGAGTCCCAGAACTTTACTTAGCGATTTAGATAGTAGTAGTAATAGTAGTAGCTAGTAGTAGTAGTATAGTATGTTAGTTACCATAGATTTTGGTTTAAACCTGGACTTAGTTGAGCACTCGTAGCAACACTTATAGATTTTATAAGTTTAACCTATAGTTTAAGAATATTAATTATAACATAAGGTTTAATTAATATAGCTAATTATAAAGATATTATTTATTATACTATAAGGTTTAGATAGAACTAATAAGGTCATGACACTTGTCATGTGCATGTTTGTTAATGATTTAAGTATTTTGATGAATAGTTTAATTAAAAAGAAAGATCTAGAAGCTCTAGAACCTTCCAACAGCTGTTAGGGTCGAATAATAACTCAGTCAAAGTTGTTTATCCAATTCAAAATAAGCTAAAATAGTGCAAATGCGTATATAATATTTCAGCGTATGCCAATATATCGCTGCTATAGGGGCTGATATATCGCCTACGGAAGATACGAAAACCACGTCGACTTTGCATGAATGATCAAACCAGCCTCGTGAATACTAGGGGAGGCGATATATTGGCCCCACTTAGCTATTTTTGAAAGCTTAGTTTTTCAATTTTAAAAATAGTCTTAACCTCATGACTTGCCTCTGAACGTTTTTGACCGAATCTTAAGCATCTCTTGAACGATTATTCAAATGTTTTCAATTAATATTCATTATTTTTATTCAAGCTAAAATGAGATATTTTCACTCCTTGAACTCTATAAATAGGACCTAGTGCACAGCCATTTTCTTCATTCTTCAAGCTGTGTTCAGAGCCTCCAAGGTGCTAGTGATACTATAGAGAGATAAACACTTGGGTTGGGATAAAAAGCTTTATCATCTTAAGCTTTACAAACACTTGGGAAGTGAGATATAGTGGGATTTCGATATCAAGGTTTAGATTGATTCATAAGGTCATCAAGGTATTCTTATTCTTTAGTTCAATTTTCTTTAGTCTTCATTCAAGTCCTAACTCATTATTTTGATTCTTGGTTAGGTACTTAAGTTCTTTGAACTTAAAGTTTCTTTACGGTAAGTTTCTTGATGGTTTAGTTCTCTTTTTTTTTCCTCTCCTTTCTTTAGGAATTCACCATTTATTTTTTTGTTTTTGGAGTGTTCCAAATCCCGTTCTTGTCTCCATATCCCAGTATTTTTGGTAAGGAAAATAGGATAGATTTTGTATGCTTTTATGTTTTGATATGTTATGTTATGAAATATATGAAAATGTTTTTATGTTGCTTAGGGGCTTATAGTTGCTTAGCTAGCAAACCTCAATGTATTTTGAGGCTCATAGTTGCTTAACTAGCAAACCCCAATATTTTTATGTCATTTAGGGCTCATAGTTGCTTAGCTAGCAAACCCTAATGTTACCATGTACATGGATTGAAATATGATATATGTTTTATAGTATATATTCGATATTGTCTTATGTTTATGTTTATATGTTATATGATTGATTAGTAGATTTCCTTGCAGGGCATTAGGCTCATTCCTTTATTTTTATGTATGCAGGAAAATAGTTATGGTGGCGGAAGGATTCGTGGTAGCTTGGCTTGTGTATTAAGGATGGATGGATTCAATGGATTGCGTGAATGATCGAGGATGAAGTTATTTTTAGTCTTTTAAATGTAATTCCGCAAATTAGTATTTTGTATGCTTTTATGCTTTGTAAACAATGGGATCCCATACCCTATCATATATTATTTCATATTTTTATGTTATTTTTTATATTGATACAATGTCTATTTTTGGGGTTTTAATAAAGTTATTTCTTATGTATGTTTTTCTCAATTAGTAGTAGCTATGTTTAGTAGATTTAATGGTCCAAGGTCTTAGAAATAGTTAGGTCATTACAGTTGGTATCAAAGCAACGGTTCATCTGCATGAAGTTCTCCTTGATACACACGCACAAACTCCGAATCTAACCGCCAATGTAAGTGTTTATGTTTATGTTTATAGCTAACAATTTAACCCTTATGTTTTCAGTTGAGAATGGATGGAGACTTGACTTTTCAGGATATTCGAGCCATTAAGGCATTAAAAAGGATTAGAGAGCCAAGGAATATAGTAGGAGCATTAGAAAGAATCACTCAAAGATTGATTTTATTCCACTAGGAGATAGTTCACCTTCAGACTACTAAGAAAATCATGATGAGATCAGCGGTACAATATGTTTTAGTGATTAGACTTTTTAAAGATTTTCCTCCTGTAATTTCAACCTTAGAAGAAATATGGGAAGCCATAGATGATTTACCGGTAGCTATAAGATACTATTTTCTAATACTTAGGTTCAACTCTAAGATGGAGTTTTAATTTACTAATGAACAAAAACATAGAATCTTGATGAAACTTCCCCGAAGAAATTTTGAGGCTCAAGATAATGATGACTATGAAGAGATAGATGAAGATATGTTAGATGAAGGGTCAGATGTAGAGTATCCCGATTTTTAAATTCACCTTAGCTATGTTAGTTTATTTTTTTATTTGCATCTATGATTGTAACTAGTGATTTTTTTTCTTTTTCAAATTATTGTTATTTTTGATAACATGTATGAGTTTGATATATATATTTTTTCACAATCATAATAAATAATAAAACTAATAAATAATGACCAAGTTCGATGAGGGTGGATACAAATCAATGGACCAAGTTCTATATTGAGAGTTAGGGGGCCATAGTAGTGGGAACAATTTTACTGATCCCAGTCCTCCCTCAATATGGTTAACTTTGGAACAACGACGAGTTTCGAGCCTGAAAATTAAGTCATATAGGATGATTAGAAACAGACTTAGTAAATTATAAAGATGGCTTATTTTTCTAAGTTTAGAAACGCACCCTAATCATAAAGAAGGCTTATATAAATTTTCATAAGAAATCATAATTAATAGGTCTGAGATATGTTTGCTTAGATTAAGTTTTTGCCTTAGAGCCTATTAGGGCAAGTTCTAACATGTTTTCTTGACTGTTAGAACTATGTTTAAGATGTAGCTTAGAAGGTTTGCTCGCACCAATTCCAATGCCGCCAACGCCACTCCTAAGAGCAACGAAGCCCATCCTGTTCGTAGAAGGGGAGTGCGAGCTATTGCCAACCGAAATGCACCGCCGCTGCTGGTTGACAACATTGTAGAAATTGCTAGACTACGGTAGCAAGTTGAGGATTTACTACAGCAACAGTGACAACAGGCTTTGCCTCAGACTCAGCCTCCGCCTCCGCCGCAGCCACAGTCTCAGCAAGTGGCTCCAGCACCCAAACAAGTGGTCCATATGGGGAATGGCCAATGGCGAACTATGCGCCATACCCAGCTCAGCACATGGAGCCAATTTACAAGCGGTTTCGTAAGCAACACGCTCCGAACTTTGAAGGGACAACAGAGCCCTTCAAGGTAGAAGAATGGCTTAGAAATGTGGAGCCGATCTAGCACACGTGAATCTCGGCAACGCGGACCGCATATCCTGTGTTTCGTCTCTGATTAAGAAAGATGCTAGAATATGGTGGGACTTAGTTCAGCAGACTCGCGATGTCACCACCATGACTTGGATGAGATTTGTGGAGCTGTTCCACAAAAAGTACTACAACTCAGCTGTCATCGCTACAAAAGTCGAGGAGTTTGCTGGTCTGAAGCAAGGGAACTTATCAGTAGCAGAATATACTTAGCAGTTCGACCGATTAGCCAAGTTTGCACCAAAATTTGTTCCAACTGACTTTCTGAGGGTAACCAAGTTCATTAGAGGACTTCGACCAAATATTGAACTAGGGGTTAAATTAGCAAACCTGGGAAATACTACCTATGCCAATGTTCTAGAAATGGCAATAGAAGTAGAAAGGCTTCAGGCGAATGTTAGTAAAGAGGAAGCCAGTAAGCTTGAGCCTAAATAACAGAGTCAACCTCAGAATGGTCGGAACAATAACCATCAGTCCAACAACAATAATAATGGTCAGAAGAGACGACATCCTGACAACAAGCAGTCCGATAACGATAAAAGAGCACGGACAAACAACGGAGGCAATAAGACGAACTATGTAGAATACCTGCGATGCTCTAAGTTCCAAAAGAAACATTCTGGTAAGTGTTGTTCGAACACCAAGGAATGTTACAATTGTGGTCAGGAAGGTCACCGAAAGAAAGAGTGTCCCCAGCTCAAGCTAGAGGGAAAAAGGGAAGACGAGATGGTT
Organism: Humulus lupulus; assembly: GCF_963169125.1. Classification (NCBI taxonomy): domain Eukaryota; kingdom Viridiplantae; phylum Streptophyta; class Magnoliopsida; order Rosales; family Cannabaceae; genus Humulus; species Humulus lupulus. The sequence goes on from NC_084800.1 coordinate 73,150,432, forward strand.
CCTGCCAGGGTATTTGCCTTAACCCAAGGAGAAGTTGACGCTAGCAATAAAGTAGTTATAGGTCAGATTCCTATCCTCAATAAAGTATGTTCAGTATTATTTGATTCGGGAGCCACTCACTCGTATATCTCGTTAGGAATGATAAAAAAATTAGACAAACCTTGTGAAAGATTTAGAACTATGTTTCTAATAGAGTTGCCTTCGGGTAAAGTAGTTCTATCATCACGAATAGTACGAGGCATACCGATCAAAATTGAGGACGTAGAACTAGAAGGAGACATGATAGATCTGGAGATCAAATACTTCCATGTGATACTAGGCATGGACTGGCAAGCAAGCCATGGCGCAACCATCGACTGCAGACGTATGCAAGTAATGTTCGAGACTCTTGACGGTCAGAGAATATGCTTTATGGGAAAGGTTTTAGGGCTACGCACACCACTTATTCCATCTCTCCAAGCTCAGAGGATGATATAAAAAGGATGTCACGCATTCTTAGTTAGTGTCACCACTAAAAAAGATACGAATGACACGTCGACTTTGCGTGAACAATCGAACCAGCCTCAGGAATACGGAGGGAGGTGATATATCGCCTATAGGGGGCGATATATCAACCCCACTTAGGTATTATTTAAAGCTCGGTTTTTCAATTTTAAAAATAGCCTTAACCTCTTGACTTGCCTCTGAACGTTTTTGATCGAATCTTAAGCATCTCTTGAACGATTATTCAAATGTTTTCAATTAATATTCATTATTTTTATTCAAGCTAAAAGGAGATATTTTCACTCCTTGAACTCTATAAATAGGACCTAGTGCACAACCATTTTCTTCATTCTTCAAGCTGTGTTCAGAGCCTCCAAGGTGCTAGTGATACTATAGAGAGATAAACACTTGGGTTGGGATAAAAAGCTTTATAATCTTAAGCTTTACAAACTCTTGGGAAGTGAGATATAGTGGGATTTTGGTATCAAGGTTTAGATTGATTCATAAGGTCATCAAGGTATTCTTATTCTTTAGTTCAATTTTCTTTAGTTTTCTTTAGTCTTCATTCACGTCCTAACTCATTATTTCGATTCTTGGTTAGGTACTTAAGTTCTTTGAACTTAAAGTTTCTTTACGGTAAGTTTCTTGATTGTTTAGTTCTCTTTTTTTTTCTCCTTTCTTTAGGAACTCCCCATTTATTTTTTGATTTTAGGAGTGTTCCAAATCCTGTTCTTGTCTCCATATCCCGGTATTTTTGGTAAGGAAAATAGGATAGATTTTGTATGCTTTTATGTTTTGATATGTTATGTTATGAATGTTATGTTATGAAATATATGAAAATGTTTTTATGTTGCTTAGGGGATTATAGTTGCTTATCTAGCAAACCTCAATGTATTTTGAGGCTCATAGTTGCTTAGCTAGCAAACCCTAATGTTTTTATGTCATTTAGGGCTCATAGTTGCTTAGCTAGCAAACCCTAATGTTACCATGTACATGGATTGAAATATGACATATGTTTTATAGTATATGTTTGATATAGTCTTATGTTTATGTTTATATGTTATATGATTGATTAGTAGATTTTCCTTGCTGGGCATTAGGCTCATCCCTTTATTTTTATATATGCAGAAAAATAGCTATGGCGGCGGAAAGATTCGTGGTAGCTTGGCTTGTGTATTAAGGACGAAGAGATTCAATGGATTGTGTGAACGATTAAGGATGAAGTTATTTTTAGTCTTTTAAATGTAATTCTGCAAATTAGTATTTTGTATGCTTTTTTATTTTGCAAACAATGGGATCCCATACCCTATCATATATTATTTCATATTTTTATGTTATTTTTTATATTGACACAATTTCTATTTTTGGGGTTTTAATAAAGTTATTTCTCATGTATATTTTTTTCAATTAGAAGTAGCGATGTTTAGTAGATTTGATGGTCCAAGGTCTTCGAAATAGTTGGGTCATTACATGGATCTTTGCCCACAGGGAAAGGCGGTGTCAAATACGTCGTAGTGGCTGTTGATTACTTCGCGAAATGGGCCGAAGATGAGCCACTTGCAACCATAACGACCATGAAAGTACTGGACTTTGTGGTCGAAAACATAGTGTGTTGTTATGGAATACTGATAACTCTACAAAATAGAGTTATTTTACCACTTTTTATGTGCTAATTGTTGCTTAATTCTTGATTTTTTAATTAATTTACTAAGTTTTTAAGTAATTTTGAACTTATTGGGTTTATTTTGATTTTATATATTTTTGTGTGTTTTTATTGTTATTTTGTTTTAAAATGTTGTAATTAATCATTTGAATTATTGTTGTTTAATTTGAGGTAAAAAAATGTTGTATTATTGAGCTTAAATGTTAAATATAAATTAAGTTATAATTAATATTTTCAAAGAGTTAACTTGATTTATTTTATAGTTGGAAATATTTTATTATGATTTATTTTGTAGGGAATTTATGGTATTTTTGGGCTTTTAAAAGTAAGGAAAAGAAATATGGCATTTATGGAATTTATAAAATAAATATTTTATATTTATTTTGTAGGGAATTTATGGTATTTTTGGGCTTTTAAAAGTAAGGAAAAGAAATATGGCATTTTTAAAAATGCCATAAGACAAGCCAAGGGTCTCATCCCAGCTGGGCCCGTTTCTCTTCCAGTCGCCTGGCCCAGCAAGCCCTAGGCCCAACGAAGCTCCTCAGCCCAACCTGCACCCCACGACCCACCTCCTGAAGCCACACAACCCATCTGATGCTTAACCCACCAGACGTACCCCACGGCCCATTAGCTCTTCAGCCATTCCCTTCTCCAAGCTCCCCAACGCCCAAATGCCTCCAATTCCTCCAAGGCCATGCCCACCACATGGCCCAATTCGGCCCTGCCTTCAGCCTCACCACACCAGCCACCAATGCCACTTTTTCTTAAGCCCAACAATGTACCCTTGTCCCCTTTGCCAAGAAAGCCAACTCTTTACCCAAATTTTTCTACACATTTTACCCCAAATCATCATCATTATACCCTATGATTTACCCCTATTTTCCATATTAGTATTAATTTAATCAATTTAATTAATTTAAATTGATTGTTTTAATACTCTCATTTTGGCTATAAATAGGGATTTTCAAGACCATTAGGGAGTGCTTATTTTGGGAGAGGTCATACCACAAAGTTTCTACACTTTCAAACCACTCCATTCTCTTCATCTTATTCTTCTTTTTGGTCATTTTTTCTATGAGTTTTTAGAGGAAAAATTTGGGGGTTCCTCCTCCAAATTTTCCTATTTATGTTTGTAATTTATATTCTAGGTATGAGTTTCTAATCTTTTTATTAAGGTGATGATGAAACAATATGTAACTAGATAGTGTTTATTTTGTATGTTGATTTCTCATTTTGTGCAATAACGTTTATAAATTTTCTTTTTCAAATATTTTCTTTCATCTTAAATATCTTGTATTTTTTATTGTTAGAACATATTTACACTTTGTTCTTCATTAATGCAAAAACATAATATTCTTTGTGTAAGATGTGCCATTAAATTGTACACATCCAATGCTTAGAACAAAAATATTATGTTTTGCCTTATAAATAATGTTATTTGATTTGTTTTTTTCATTAGGTTGATTCACATTAAATACTTTGAAATTATACTTTTTGAAAAAGTAAAGAAAAATCCTATCTTTCTAGAAGTAATTTGTGCTTGAAATTATAAATCTATTTGGAAAATGATAGTTTGACTTATTTTAACTATCACTAAAACTTGAGAATCAATATACTTATAAATATTATTGAACTTATATTTTGTGGATTCTAATACCTTAATAATCTTCTTTTACCATCTTGATTTCTAATATTAATTTATTTTTATTTATTGTCTTTAATTTCTTTATTATTATCTTTTATTTTATTTTATTTTCATTATACAAAAAATCTCATCAATCTTTGGAGCTAGGTTAGAATTTATTAATTTTGATTTAAATAGTTTTCTTTTTTTATTTTAGATAACTCCTTTGGGTTCGATCTCGTGCTTACACGATTACTATATTTCATATACGATTCATGCGCTTGCGAGTATAAATTTTTAAAACATACCCATTTTGGGTCCATCAATTACCAAGAAAAATTGTCTCAAACAACGACACACAATTTGATAGTGATCTGTTCACGGATTTTTGCGAGCGACATGGAATTATCAAAAGCTTCTCTTCAGTTTCTCATCCATAGGAAAACAGACAAGTCGAGGCTATCAATATAACATTGAAGGATACTCTGAAGAAAAGGCTCGAGGAAGCAAAGGGGGCATGGCCAGAGCAGTTGCCTGAAGTCCTCTGGTCGTACAGAACATCACATCGAACAACATCGGGCCATACACCATTTTCCTTAGCTTATGGATATGAGGCTATGTTTCCTGTTGAATTAGATCTGCCATCGCCTCAATGGATAACATACGATCAGGGCTCTAATAGTCAATTATTAATGGAATCTTTGGATTTGGTTTATGAAAGGTGTGAGCAAGCCCAGCTCCAAGTAGCAGCTTACCAGCAAAAGATCGCCCAGTATTTCAACTCTAAAGTACGTGAAAGGAAATTCAATGTGGGAGATTTGGTACTTAGAAGAGTTTTTCTTAACACCCGCGACCAAGCTGCTGGAGTACTCGGACCCAACTGGGAAGGTCCCTACCAAATCGAAGAACTCCTCCATCCAGGCACTTACAAACTTGCTCGCTTAAATGGAGATCTCGTAACTCGTTATTGGAATGGAGAACACCTGCGCAAGTACTATCAATGAACAATTCTTCTTAAAGAATTGGCTTGTATTCAATTTACGTTTTTCAAGTTTATGAACAAGGGTTGGTCATTTTTGTGACTGATCGCTTATAAGTTTAAGATCATATTTTTGATCACTCATATAGACACGATTTGCCCATTCATTACGAGAAATAAAAGGGACCGTGCGCAGCTAGTCAATCTTGCCAACTATTGTATTTATTACAGGTATTTGCTAATTACATGTGTTGTTTTGCTATATTTTCATTGTTTTTACAAGTGTTCGAACAGGTTTCGGTCAAGGCAAGTGACCGAGGACCTAAATCTCCTCAATCACTTGGGGGGCATATAAGTTATCTAGTAAGCAAAGCATATCAAAAGGTATGTGAGCACACGAGTAAAATAAGTGAAAGCATGCTACGGTACTTAGAGTATTTTTCAAAATTTTGTATTTTGTTAAATCAAACCAAAGTACTATGCTAAGTTTGGTCATGCGAACATATGTTATAATAAAATGAAAGTATTATAATATCAAAAATGAATCCCTTTACACCGTGAGCAGTTACTACTTGGATGTAATTGTCTATTAAAAGAAAAGTTGCCCGTGCAACAATAAAAATAAAAACGGTCTCGACTACAGGATAAAATTAAAAAAAAGATAATTATGAGGCAGGAGGGTCTTGAGGATTTTCTTGGTCGATGGTAGTTCCAACTTCATTTTCCGCACCTTCAATTCCTGTGGCTAGGGAAATTTCTGGGGAGGCTAGGGTATTTGCTCTCTCCTCTTCCTCCAGGCAAGCAGTGCACCAGGCTATTTCAGTTCGCCTCAGGCGCTCAGAAAGATAATTGAAGTTGGCACCACGGTTGTGCTTCCAGAACTCATAAAAGCAATGGTTGGTGGCTCCCCTATACCTTTCCAAGTTGCTGGCGTTGGTTTCCTCAAGCTCCTTGACGTGCCCCTCCAGGTCCTCAGTCTCCTTTCTGCTAGCAATCATCTCGGCCTCAAGCTGTTTGGCCTCCTGAAAGTTAAAGTCTAGCACACTCCCTAAACTTCTCTTTTTCTTCATTGGATTTGGTTAGGGCAGCCTGAAACTGTTGAAGCTCTTCGGCCCGCTTGGAGTATTGCTCGAGTAGTTCTGCGTTTTTCCCCTCAAGCATCTTGTCCTCCTCAGTGTGTTTGGCATCAGATTCTTTTGGACTGAGCGATCAAAGACCCCGTGTGGCGCCAACCGACAGTCATAGTTAACATTCCCTGCGATTGGATAAAGAGATAAGATGATGGCTGAAAAAGACACAAAGTAAAATGAACAAAGCTCGACAATAGAAAGCAACTTATACTGGCTATCTCGTTCAGTGCTCAGTTTATTATCTAATCAACCTCCATGGAGTCTGTGTTGATGATGGATTCTCGACTGCATTTTTGCTTTGAGAGTTTGTATATTCTCTCTTTGGTTGAGCTGACCACGGTGCTTGTCAAGACATCTCCAGGTCGAACGTGAGGTGTCTGGTCGGCAGGTGATGGTGGAATAGGATTCTGGTTAGCTAGTGCGGGGGGAGATGGGCTGATCAAGTGGGGATGGAGGGGGCGTTGTTTCTCTTAAAGGAACGACTGTTGGAGGATCCCCAGTCCGGGCCTTTTCAGTTGAAGGAGCATTGCTGCTCTCTCCACAGTGTCGCTTGCTCTCCTTCTTCTTGCTCGAATGAGCAGCAGGTGCGTAGTAGTGGTCAAACACATTCCCATATGACATATCTGCAAGTAAGGAAACATTGTGAGCAGTTAGACAATATGTATAGATGGAGTTAAAAATGAGAACAAGGAAATTGTAAGCCAAATACCCGAGCTATAACTACTGGTCACTACATTACTTACTGAACTACTGCTACACTCACTCACTGCCTGGAAGAAATCTGAATTTAAATTGGGTATGTACTTAAAGTTTTCGTCCCCGTCAAATAAATGACAGGGAATGGGCAAACTGTCTAAAAGTGAGAAGACAGTTCCATTCTCATCTGAAAATTCCTCAATGGGTGTAAGGTGTTCGGAAACCTTCTTTTTGCCCTTTCCCAATGGAGCAGGGGGAATGTCTGCTCGTGGGGTGCTGGAGGGTTCCCTGATTGTCACCCCAGTTGTCCTCATCCTTGGAGGTTGTGACACGTCTTGGTGTTGCTCGGGAACTTCTCCACCAGTTGCACTCCCCACCGTTTATTCCCTCACATCTTGGTGAGGTGCCAAAAGACCGACCAACCTTAGATTGGCCTCAGTGACCAGCTCTTTGATGCTTTTCTCTACATTGGTCATGCTAGCAAGGGATGTTGCTCGAATCTCCATTTCTGGAGTAGGAGCTGGTCGTTGCCATGGACCTGAAGGGTACTAATTTTCAAAGGAGGATGCAGATAAATAAAAATAAATAATCGACCAGAGAATAAAGAGATTACCTCCTTGGGTGAAGGCTAGGTTGTTGGCAACCAAATCAGTAGTTAAAAAGTACTCTTGGAAGTACTTTCTTACATTAGACTTGTAGGTAGTCTCACTCAGGAAGATACGAGTCGATTTCTGGTGATAGAAATGAAAAAACCCCGTGTTGTCTTGGTTGGGGTTGGATTTAAGATTGAATAGGTAGTTGATATCATGCGGCGTAGGAACAGGCCACTTTTTATGGCTAAAGGATATAGAGAGCATAAAGCATTCTATACCCATTTGGAGTTATTTGGAAATGAGCGACCCCGAAATAATTGGCCACTCCTTGGAAAAAAGGATGAAGAGGCAAGATTGCTCCTGCCTTAATATGGTATCTCGACCAGGCGCTGAAGGCGCCGCCAGGCAGGTTTGCCCACTGGTCGTTGGTGGGTTGGAATAAAGTTACCCCAGGAAGTCCGTACTTCCTGAGGTAATTGGTTAGCATCCTAGTAGTGATTTGGCTAGGAGGAGCAACGTACCATCCGACGTCTGGTCGAAGGACATCCCGGGGTTGGGCTTGAGTTTGGATTCCTGGCTCAAGGGTGTTTTCAACTCGACCGCTGGTCGAAGGAATTTCAGCCCGAGGAGGAGGCTGATTTGCTTGAGGGTTGGTTGGTTTGTTTTTTTGGGCGGTGGATTTTACTCTACCCATGTTTGATGGACTGGTCGAAGGTCTGTTAGATGGGGTATGAGAAAAGGGAATTTCCGGAATGAGTAACAACGGCTGTTCTTTGTCTTCGATCAGCTGGGCGAGCAGGTCGTCGTCGATTGGCCTCTCACCTCCCCATAGATCGTGCATGAAAATCTGCGAACAGAGAAGGGGAGATGAGAATTTACAGCCCAAAAGACCAAGAGGTATAAAGAGTTGGAATAACGTTGCTCGTGTATAAAAGTTAAGCTTTTATACGACCAGAAACACTCTAACAAAAACACTAGGTTTTATGCGAATAGTTGAGAAAATGGATCAAAGAGCAGAAGTGAAAAGTTTTTCAGAAAAAACTTTTTCGACTCTAAAAGGGCGGGAAAAACCCAGTTGTTCTACAAGCTTAAAAATCGAATTTTTACTTCGATTTTACGCCCTAAACAAATGATCCTAACTACCAAACTGATTCCTAACCCCAGCAAAGTGTTATTTTCCTACCATATTAAACGCGGATAACATACCCATTTACCCCAAAGCAATTTTTTCAAGAACAACAGACATGAAACAGGCAGTGCATGGCATCTCAAAGAATTAAAGGCTTGAGAAACTTACTTGGATGAATGTCGAGGTAAAGGTCTGAAATGTTAAGGCAAGTCTCCAGCTATAAACTTCGCAAATCGTGAAGGATTATCCGAATTCCTGAACTTTTGGGTCATGTTCTTCAGAGTTCTTGAGGAAAGAGTAAAGGGTAAAAAGTAATTTTGAGGGGGTACTTATATTGAGCAAGGGGCAGTTACCTAGGCAATCATGGGGGGTAATTTCCCAAGGCATGGGTAAATGTAATAGTCGTCATACCAGTTTTGGGAAACTGCAATGATGTGATTGGTTGCCTTTTTCGAGAAGGCATGGATGACTCTGACAGATTTGGTGGGGCATATGAAAGGTTAGTCGCTTAAGTTTACTTTATGCTGGTCGCAGTAAAATAAACTTGGGGGGCAAATGTTTACCCAAAAATTGCTCCTGATGACGTGGCTGGCACGTGGCAGTTTCGAGTGAAGGGATCATGTTCGACTATTAACTAGACAACTATTAATTCGACAAGTCTCGCAATTAGGTGCGACCAGTCTGGTCGCATACTTGCATTTACCTTAATTATGTTTCCTTTTATTACCTTGATACACTGATCTTAATGGTAATTAAGGCCCATCGGCCCATGTAACCCCCCTTGAGTCTATAAATAAGAATGAAAGGGCTCAAGGGATGGGGACTTTTGGACTCTTGAACTTTTTGATCTTTGTATTTAGAGAAAAAAGCATAGTGTGATTATCCACCGAAATTGCAATCCTCCCAAGGCTTGTGAAACTCAAGATCCATAGTTCTTTGATCACAAATTTGGGATTCAATATCAATAAGAACACTAAGTGGGCGTAGGTCATTACCATACAACTGGGGCCGAACCACTATAAATCGCTTGTGTTATTTACTTTCCATTTGATTCTCTTCTTGCTTTCATCTCATTTCATGTCATTATTTTGACCCCGTGTCATTGGCCAAATCAAGGGTCAACAATATTATTATAATAATGATATTATATAACATTTGAATTTATATTAATATAATTATTATATATAGTCTTATATTAAATATTATTATAATAATGATTGTTGACCTGTGAAATTGGCCAATGGTCGTATGTACAGTATACGACACCTTTTGAATGAAATAAATATAATATACGACAGAGTACAAATATCTAAAAAAACATAGAAATTTGTAGGGGTTCAGCCCTGTTCTGATGAACAGTAATAACCTAATCCACTTAGTCTTTAGTATTGAATCACTCGATAGACAATTACACAGATGAATTGAAGTGTTCACTCGTCACCAATTTCCCCAGAGTTTTTCCCCATAAAATATCAGTCTAAAAATTGATCGAAAGATCTCCCATTATGAAGCCCTGGGCCCTTTATTTATAGTACATAGGGGCTATTACATGATCAGTAATACTGGGGATCGTGGTTTGGTACTTGATTATTGGGTAGTGGAGATACATGTCCACATCCCCATGATTATGAGATCGTGGGTCTTCTCGTTGTTTCTCTAGATCATGGTTGATGATGCATGATTGAAACCTTTGGGAAAATGATAAGTCTCAGTTGGTCTATGATACTTAGGTGCTAGGACTGATGACTCTGTGGGTGCTAGGCTTGTTGATCTTTTGGGTGCTAGGCATGTTTATCTTCTGTTTGAATGAGTGATAATTTTATCTAGCGAAGTGTATTTGGGAGTTTAGGTCGACCACCCTATGATGAATAGGGTGGGCCGACCACCCATGTGGCTCTTGAGTATGTCAGGTCGACCACCCGTAGAGGGTTAGGGCCAGGCCGACAACCCCTAGGGGGTTTAGGCCTTGTTGACTTCCCTATAGGTCCTGGACCTACCTTTTTTGCTCATAGTCTTTTTTCAATACTTTGTCGTTTTTCCCTACTTGTGATGCCACGTGTCGCTTTCTCATTCGCCACGAAATATTTTGAATTTTGAGGGATAACATTTGCCCCCCAAGTTTATCATAATGTGTTCAACATTAAGGTAAACTTGATCTAGCCCAAGAAACATATCGTAGCAGTACTTTATCAGCAAAGTCCCTCGGGACATTACGTAGTACTTTTATTAACTATCGATAATTTGCACAGCACGTAATTTTCAAGAATAATTGTAATTCCTAAAAATAATTATATTTTTCAAGGAAAATTAATTTCCTAAAAATCTAGTATATCTTTCAAGGAATTTTGAAGTCCTAAAAATATAATATATTTTTCAAGGAGCTTTGAAGTCCTAAAAATAATATATATATATATTTTAAGGGGTTTTGAACTCTTAAAAATATAATATATTTTTCAAGGATGTTAATTCCTAAAAGTACAAAATATTTTTCAAAGAATCTGAATTCCTAAAAATATAAGATATTTTTCAAAGAATTTGAATTCCTAAAAATATAAGATATTTTTCAAGGAATTTGAATTGTTAACCATATATTTTCAAGGAATTTGAATTCCTAAAAATATGGTTAGCTTGAGAGGCTATAAGTTGGGACTCACTCATCACAATCTCATACTCATGCGCCTATACTGTAGGGTATTCTGAGCGTGATTATCCAATTCTTCATCAACTCTGCATATTTTCACTTGGGTAAGTATTTTCTCCTCATCTTTACATCATTTAATTTAAATGTGCTTACATTTAGTAGAAATACTTTGAATCTTTGACAAGTCTGTCTGAATCTCTTGCTTTGCTTTACTTTGATTCAAAACAACTGACTTGTTTGAACCAAATCTTGTTTTTAATCAAAAATGGGCTTGATCCTTGCCTCTTTTTGTGTGATGTTTTAGGGTTTAGAGGTCAGTAGGCCGATCACCTTTAGATTCACTAGCCTGGGCAATTTCCAGGCTTGTAAAACCCTATCCTAAGCCGACCACCCTTGAGATTCACTAGCTTGGGTGATTTTTAGGCTTGTAAAACCCTAGGCCGACTACCCTTAAGTTTTCCTATCCTGGGAGATTTCCAGGCTTATAAAATTAGGGTTAGGCGATTTTCAGGGCTCCACATCTAGGCATAGGTGACTTCCAGGGTTTCAAATCAAGGCATATAGGTGATTTCCAGGGCTCAAAATCCAAGTATAGGCGATTTCCAAGGTTCCAAATATAAGCCTAGGTCGCATTCCCTATGCCCTGGGCGATTTGTAGGGTTCCATAACCCAGGTGGCCGGCCTTAACCCTAACATAGGCCGACCACCACACTCCTTGGGCGATTTCTAGGTCTGCCATTCCCATCATAGGCCGACCAACCCTAGGGTTTCCTAGCCTAGGCGATTTCCAGGCTTGTGAATTTCACCATGGTCCAACCACCCTAGGGCTTCTATGGGTCGAGCACCTTAGGGCTTCTATAGCCTGGGCGATTTCTAAGGTCATCGCCCCAATCATGGGCCGACCACCCCTGGCCATTTTTTTTTCTTTTCTTTTAACTTCTTTACTTTTGCTCCTTACTAATGGATATGCCCCTAGCTATTGGCTTCATTACGTGATGTACTAACTTTAGTTTTTGCTATTTCTTTGTTGTTGATGTCCAACTTCTCTTTGTCTGAAAAGTCTTTGAGCGAGTGTACTCCCCAAGAGCTGTTGGAAAGGGTGAAAATGATTGTCTCTTGTTCCGCTCTATTTTATTCAGTGACAAAGATTTCTTGAAAAGGTATAGCCCAATGGTGAGAGTAAAAAAGACAACTCGGCAACCTTTCGAAGATAATCCTCACATTGTCAGGCACATCACTCAAGGCTCTTCACCTGGCCCTTCTTAGACCTCTTCTCAAAATCGTACTCCCCATGGTTCTCAGGGTACATCTCAGCGAAGTCATTCTTCTTAGTGGAGTCTGCCTAGTCAGTGAGACTCCTCACAATTCCCTTTACACTGGGATACCAGTCGGGTTCTCCATCACTCTTCTTCTAAGCAAGAGTATACCAAGGGCTCTCATCGCCAGGCTATTCACCCTCAGGAGCGCTCTATTCACAGGTTCCAGCCTAAGGTAGCTCGTGATGTTGCTGAGGCTCAGGTCGGTCTTTCAGATGATACTCCTCGCCCTAGTTAGTCTTCTTTTGGTCTTTTATTCTTTGTCTTTTCTTTTTTGCCATTGGTAGGGCACCTTGTACTTGAAACTTTTTACATATGACCTTTTATGCCTTTATGATTATTTGTTATGAGTACTTAGTGTATTAATTGAAATGTTTTACCAGGTACAAGTTTACATTATTTTATGAGCTCTACTGCTTGGTTGCCGGTGGAACAGTTTGGATTGGTATTCTCTTGCAATCTTGACTTCGTACTTTTAGTATTACGGTTTCTTATTTGTTTTAGTGCTATATTATCATATGTTTTTATTATTCTGTTAACAAGTAGCATTAACTATCACTTTCTAATCTTGTACAGATTCATCCTTGTCAGCTAACGTAAGAAATAATCAGCAACAGTTAACAAACGTTGAAGCAGTAGACTGCAACTGTTTAAGACTATTTTGTTGACTATTGTGAGAATTTTTTGTTTTTGTTAATTAGGTCGTGTTGAAAATCTTAAGAATTTTGGATTATTTTTTAGATAATCTTGAATGTATTTTGACACAATTATTTGGTTATGTGTTATGAACCATATAATTGGTACTAAAAAAATATATTTGTACAATGTTAAGGTGTCTTAAGTATATTAAATGAAGTGGGTTTGAATTAAAGAAATAAAAAATAATTATAATGTACAGGTTTATATTATAATAATTCAAGCTTATCCAAATATTAGAATAATACAAAAAATGTGTTATTGTATCTTTTATAATAACACTGGTTTACAAGCATAAATTTATGTTATGCAAACTATTTTCTATAATGCAAAAAGGGTGTTATTATAAAGTGTATCATAACACTACTTTATAAGTACAAAAAAGTGTTATATAATCTACTTATAAATAACATAATGAAATACTTATCTAACTATTAAAATAACACAATAAAAGTGTTATTGTAGGCTATACCATAACACATGTCTATAACTTTGGAAAAGTGTTATGCAAAGTGGTCCGACCTACTATAACACTGCTTTCCTTAACACATCAAAAAGTGTTATGATATATATTTGATAATACTTTTTCGGTCTTATTGAAAGTGTTTTTTCTTGTAGTGTATATAGCAGAATTAGAGAGTGAAAATGACATTTTTGGCCCTTATGCGGTGTTGAGAGAGAAGCAGGTTGAGTGGAGGCATTTTGATCATTTGGGATCGTTCGAATATAAGGGTTCGACTGAGTTCATTAACTCAAAAAATACAAGTCTCACTCTTGTTCTCTCTCTCTCTCGTTCTCTCTTTATGCTCGTTAGCGTTTTCGAAGGAAACTCGAGTTTTAGAGCTCGGATTCAAGCGAGGTTAGTGTCATAACAATTCTAGGGAAGATTAAAAGCTTGATAGCCTGGGAATTTAGCTGGAAAATGAATGTATCAGAGGTAATTTGAGCTTTAAGTTTACGAGTATTTGTTTTCCTTAAGTTTCTTAAGCTTGATTGAATTTTATGGTTTTGGGGAATTTGTGATTTGTTTGTGAGTTGGGTTTTGCTACCTGTGATGTACTGATGATGTTATGAGACTCAGTTATGGGTTTGGTACTGTTTTGGGGTGAATTTTAAGGGATTTAGCTTGGAGAAAACATTTGAAAAACTGAGTTAGCGAGGTCTCACCGCAGCTCTCATGAACCCAGGAGCCTGGGCGGTTCCCTGAACCGTCACCGCTCCGCGTGTAGAGTCCAAGAACTTTACTTAGCTAATTGTTTAGTAGTATTATAGTATGTTTAGTATTATCTTTGTAACTGTGGATTTTTGGTTCAGACCGGGAATTATTTGGACACTCATAGTAGTACTTGTAGATTTTCTAAGTTTAACCTATAGTTTAAGAACATTAATTTTAACCTAAGGTTGATTAATATGACTGATATTAAGGATTATATTTATTGTACTATAAGGTTTAGATATCAACCAATAGGATTTTAAGCACATGTTATGAATGGTGATTAAGGATTAAGTATTTTTTAGGATTAAATTTAATAAGGAGTAAAGTTTGAATGTTATAGGGTCAGTCAGCAGCTTTGAATACGTTGAGGGCTTAGTCAAGGCTGTTTACTCCATTCAAACTTAGCTAAAAATGTGTAATTTCGTGTTTAAATATTCAGCGTGTGCCGATATATCGCAGCTATAGGGGCGATATATCGCAGCACGTAGATACAGAAAACACGAATCGATGCACGGTCGCCTCGGGAACAATGGTCCAGGCGATATATCGCCTATAGGGGGCGATATATCGCCTCCTCCAGCATAAATTCAAACATTTTTGAATTCTTTTCCTTTCAGCCATTCAAACTTCTTCATAAGTCCAGCATCTTTTGAACGAGTCTTCAGCCTCTGCTGAACGATTATTCAAATGATTTTCACCTAAAAAGCCATTATTTTTATTCAAGTAAAATCAAGATACTTTCATTCCCAAACTCTATAAATAGGACCTAGTACCCAGCCATTATTCACCTTTTACTCTAAGTTCAGAAGCTGCTAGTGCTAAGTGAGTGTGAGAGTGTAAACACCTGGTTTGGGAAATCATAAGCTTAAACATCATAAGCTTATCAAACACTTTGGGAAGTAAGGTTCTTTAGTATTTCGGTTGTGGATAGATTGGTCTTGCAAGTCTTTGAGGTAAACCCGAAACTCTATTTCATTTGCTTCATGTTGTTTTCTTTCTCAAAGCCTTCTACTCAGTCCCCTAACCTCATTCTTATTTTGGTTAGGGAATCCAAGTTCTTAAGCACATAAGTTGTGGTAAGCATATTTCTCAATGGTTTAGTCTTCCTATTCATTTTCATTTCTTCTTCTTCATAAGACTCACTCTTTCTCATATGGTTCTAGGAGAGTTCCAAAAGTCCCAACTCAGTCCATCATATCCCGGTAACTTTGGTAAGGAAAATATGATAGAATCTATATGTGTTATGTTATGAAATATGATATGTTATGAATATGTTATGAATGTGCATGTTTGTAGGCTTGGGCTTATGCCCTATTTGACTAACAAGACCCCAAAAAGATTTTGGGCATATGCCTACTTAGCTAGTAGGACCCCACTAATCTCATGGGCATAAGCTTGATTAGTCTATGGGACCCCAAGTAATAATGGCCATTATAATAAGTGTATGTATTAAGTGTTATGATATGTCTTTACGTTTATTATGAAATTTATGTTTATGACTATGTGTTAGATTTTCCTTGCTGGGCATTAGGCTCATTCCTTTCTGTTTTATGTGCAGGAAAATAGCTTTAGAGGCGGTAAGATTCGTGACGCTTAGAGGATGTGTATCGATGGTGTATGGAGTCAAGGGGCCGAGCGTTATTCGATTCGATGATGTAGTCTCATTTTACCTTTTTATGGTTTTATATGTATTTTCCGCATTTCTTATGTAATTCTTTTCATTTAAATCATGTTTTGTTTTTTAAAGACAATGGGATCCCATATCCTTCTTAGTATTTTATTTTGTAAGTAACTCTTATTTCTTTTACAAGTTACTTAATAAAATTATGGTATTTTCGTAAAAATGTAAGTTTATGTATAGTTTCGTTAATGGTCCAAAAAGTCTAGATTAGTGGGTCACTACAGTTGGTATCAGAGCAACGGTTCCTTTGCATGAAGTTCTCCTCGATACACACGCTCAAAGCTCCGAATCTGGCCGCCAAGTAAGTGTTTAAGTTACTAGTTATGTTACTTATGTGTATAGCTAACACCTTTAGTGTTTATGTTTTCAGTTAAGAATGAACGGAGCTTTAACCTACCAAGATATCCGAGCCATTAAGGCCTTAAAAAGAATAAGGGAGCCAAGAAACACCGTAGGAGCCCTAGAAAGGATCACTCGAAGGTTGCTTTTGTTTCACCAAGAGATAGGTGGCCTTCAAGAGGCTAAGCAAATAATGCTAAGATCAACAAAACAATATGTACTAGTGATTAGGCTATTTAAAGATTTCCATCCTGTAATAGCAGCTTTAGAAGAAATATGGGAAGAGATGCATGAGGAGGATGAATTACCATTAGCGATGAGATACTATTTCCTCTTAGTTAGGTTCACCGCAAAATTTGAGTTTCAATTCACAAATGAGCAAAAACATAGGATTCTCACCAACCTTCCTAGAGGACGTTTCGATGCACATGACAATGATGATTATGAACAAATAGATGATGATATGCTAGATGACGGATCGGATGTAGAAGATCCCGATTTTTAGATTAGTAGTTTTTATTTGTTTTATTTACTTTTTATGTTATGATTGTAATAAGTGAAAAATCTTTTCCAAATGAATAACATGCTATTTGAATATCATGTGTGAGTTTGATTTTATTTTTGCAATCATAATAAATACTAAATAAAATGAATAATGACTGAGTTCGGTGAGGGTGGATACAAATCAATGAACCTGGTTTCCTTATTGAGAGTTAGGGGGCCATGGTAGTGGGAACGATTTTACTGATCCCAGCCCTCCCTCAATATGGTTAAACTTTGGAACAAAGATAAGTTTCGAGCCTGAGAATTAAGTCATATAGGATGATTAGAAACACACTTAGAAAATAAAGATGACTTGTTTTCTAAGTATAGAAACCCACTCTAATAATAAATAAAGACCTATATACTTTTTCATAAGAAGTCATAATAAATAGGTCTGAGATATGTTTGTTTTAGAATAAGTTTTTGCCTTAGAGCCTATTAGGTCAAGTTCTAACATGTTTCTTTCAACTGTTAGAACTCTGCTACGATGTCGCTCCGAAGATCTGCACACACCAACGGAAACGCCACCAATGATGTTCCAGCGACCAATGCGGTCCCTACAGTTCGCCGAAGGGGAGTGCGTGCTACTGCTCGACGCAACGCACCGGCACCGCCAGCTGACAACACTGCGGAGATTGCCAGACTGCGACAGCAAGTCGAGGAACTTCTGCAGCAACAACGCCAACAGGCTCAATCTCAGCCTCAGCCTCCGCCACAGCCGCAATAGCAGCCACAGCAAATGGCCCCAGCACCCCAGCAAGTTGGTCCATATGGGGGATGGCCTATGAAGAATTACGCGCCGTACCCAGTACAGCACATGGAGCCAGTGTACGAGAGGTTCCGCAAGCAGCACGCTCCGAACTTCGAAGGGACTACGGACCCCTTTGAAGCAGAAGAATGGCTAAGGAATGTGGAGCCGATCCTGGCCCACATGAAACTCAGTAATGCGGATCGCATATCCTGCGTCTCGTCTTTGCTCAAGAAGGATGCCAGGATATGGTGGGACTTGGTCCAGCAATCCCATGATGCTGCCACCATGACATGGACCCGATTTGTGGAGCTGTTCCACAAAAAGTACTACAATTCAGCGATACTTGCTACAAGAGTTGAGGAGTTCACCAACCTGAAGCAAGGGAATTTAACAATGGCAGAATATGCTCGTCAGTTCGATCGCTTAGCAAAGTTCGCAGCAGAGTTAGTTCCAACCGATTATCTGTGTAACGACCCAAATTCACTAATAAGGCTTAAGGGCCTTGGTTAGTGTGCCGAGAGGGCATGGTGGGAATTATGTGTGATTTCTATGATTAAGACGCATGATTATGATTTAAAGCATGTTATATAATTATGTGAATTATGTTATGTGATAATTATGATGTGTGAATCGTACCACGTGGGTGCTGTGATACCAATGTGATGCACGTGCCGAGACGGTCCTAGGAAGCTAGATAGTGGTAACTGGTAATTTGGTAACCTGCGTAACTATTAGTAACCATAGAGAGTAACAGGTTTTATGGGGAAAGTGGTAGAATCGCAAAGCTGGTAAAAGGACGAGTATGCCCTTGGGGGTTAGTTAGGAAGGGGTATTAGTGGAAGGGTAGAATAGTCATTTGGTAGGATAAATGACCATTAGCTGAAGGGAAAAGATCATAAACGTTATCTCATTTGGGGCATGATTGATTTATGCTGAATATGGAGACCTAGAAATAGAGAAAAAGAAAAGAAGAAGAAGGAAGCTGAATTTGAGTCTTGGAAGGAAAATCAAGAGGGTTGAAGTAATCAAAATCAAGCTTAAGCCAAGAATATTCAGAGGTAAGATTTTGGTTATGGTATGTCTAAGTTTCAAGTCTGATTTTTGGTTGATAAGTATGAATTGAAACAAATTGGTGGCTGGTTTTGTATGAACTCAGAATTGGGTAATCAAAGGGGAAGGAGGTTTAAAGCTAGAGGTTGGACTCACCACTCAAGGTAAGGTTTCTGTGTAATTATTAGGCTTATTTCTGTTAAGGTTTAGGGAGTTTGAAGTGTGGCTCGTGTTTGGGTTTAAGTTGTTTTTAATTCTCTGGTTTGAGTTGCAAAGCATGAAACTCAAGAGTGAATCTTGGGAATAGTTGTACGAATGGGCTTGAGTATGATGTTTCTAGGTTGTTGTGGGGTTTATTAAGGATCTAGAGTTGGTTTTGGGACTTAGGATGGAGTTTGGGGTGATTTGGAGTGAGTCAGGCTTGGGAAAAACGCGAAGGAAAACCCAGAATTCTGGGCCTGCGAAGGCGCGCCGCGGCACAGTTTTAGCGTGCCGCGGCACAAGGCCCCTGACTTGCTGGGTGCCGCGGCACAAGGCCAATTTCAGGACATCAATTTTGGCAATTTTGGCCCTTTGCTTCGGGGGTTCGGGGGATGTCTCCAGGGTATAGTTTTAAGGTTTTGGGGGTTCCGAGAGTGTGGGTTAGGTTCCGGGAAGGTAGTTTTGGATTGGTTAGTGACAAAGAATGTTTTATTTGTGTTGTGATTAGGACTTTGGAGAGGCTCGGGGTAGAGGACCGTGCTTGCGGCTACGTGGCATCGAAAACCAGTGAATTGAAAGGTAGGAAAACTGCACCCAAATGTATGATTGTAATGGGACTAAGTGCTCCCGAGAGTTGTATTGTGTCAATGTTGGTATTATGCCAAGGGACACGTAAAAGCGGTCTAAGAGTACCGTACATGATTTTAGCGCACGGGGTGCGAATTGGCCACTGGGAGCCAGAAACAATAGGATAACAGAGGGAGCAGCCTGTGAGCGCTAGCCCTGGTTATCGTCTGTGCATTATGTATTGTAAGCTGAGATGCTTAGTATATGAAATACTTGATTGATGATATACTTGAGTTTATGAGATGCTATATGTGTAATTGACTTGTTTGCTAGTTGTTCATGCTCTGTTGTTGCTGTGTTTTCTTGCTGGGCCTTGGCTCACGGGTGCTTCGTGGTGCAGGTAAGGGCAAGAGCAAGCTGGACCAGGCCTGAGGTGGAGAGCTCCGAGGTGAAATGTACATAGCCAGTTGTTCGATCACCATGGTCGAGGAGTGTGTCAGGACAGGGAATTACCTAGCTGCTCGTTTTTTCCTTAATATGGCCAGTCAATGTATTTGAACTTTGTAACTTTTGTAAATGGCTTTTAAACTGTCATTTTTGGGATCCCATGTAAATAAACAATGTTTAGTAATGAAAATGTAACTTTTGAGACCAAAACACTTTTAACCCTAGTTCCTCTACTATTTCAGTAACACGCTTTTACTTTAATGACTTGATTAGCAAGTCTGGCACTTTATAAACACACAGTGTAACGGTCTTGGCTATCCAGGGCATTACAATCTGAGGGTGAACAAATTCGTGAGAGGACTCCGACTGAAGATCGAGATGGGGGTTAAACTAACGAACTCGGGAAACACTTCATATGCCGACGTTCTTGAGACAGAAATCGAAGTAGAAAGGTTGCAGGCCAACGTAAGCAAAGAAGAAGCCAGTAAGCTTGAACCCAGACAGCAGAGCCAACCTCAGGCCAGTCGAAACAACAATCAGTCTAGCAATAGCGGCAACAATCAGTCCAACAACAATGGTAACTGACAGAAGAGAAGGCATCCTGACAACAAGCAAACTGACAATAATAAAAGGGCACGACCGAATAATGGGGGAAATAGGTCGGGCTACGTGGAATACCCGCCATGTGCCAAATGTCAGAAAAAGCACCCCGGAGAATGCCGCGCCAACACCAAGGAGTGTTTCAACTGTGGTCAAGAAGGGCATCGTAAGAAAGAGTGTCCTCAGCAAAAGCCAGAAGGAAAGAAGGACGAAAAGATGGTTCCTGCTCGGGTTTTTGCTTTAACCCAAGGGGAGGCCGATGCTAGCAACAAGGTGGTCACAGGTCAGGTTTCTATCCTCAATAACTTATGTCATGTATTATTTGATTCGGGAGCCACTCACTCGTATATCTCGTTAGGAATGATAGAAAAACTAGACAAACCTAGTGAAAGATTTAGAACTAGGTTTGTAACCGAGTTGCCTTCGGGCAAAGTAGTTCTATCATCACGAATTGTACGAGGCGTACCAATCAAGATTGAGGACAAGGAACTAGAAGGAGACCTGATAGAACTGGTGATCAAAGACTTCGACGTCATACTAGGCATGGATTGGCTAGCACGGCATGGCGCAACGATCGACTGCAGACGCAAGAAGGTGATGTTCGAGACTCCTGACGGCCAGAAACTGTGCTTCATGGGACAAGCTTCAGGACTACGCACCCCGTTAGTGTCATCTCTCAAAGCTCAGAGAATGATGGAAAAAGGATGCCAAGCGTTCTTAGCCAGCATCACGAATGTGGAGAAGGAGACATCACTTAAAGTTGGAGATGTTCGGGTTATACAAGAATTTCCAGAAGTTTTTCCCGATGACTTGCCAGGATTGCCGCCAAATCGAGAAATAGACTTCACGATAGAATTAGTACCAGGCACCGAGCCTATCTCTAAGGCACCATACCGGATGGCACCTACGGAACTCAAGGAGTTAAAGACGCAGCTACAAGAACTCCTAGAATTGGGTTTCATTAGGCCAAGCCATTCACCATGGGGAGCTCCGGTACTATTCGTGAAAAAGAAGGACGGAAGTATGCGAATGTGCATAGACTACCGTGAGCTGAACAAAGTAACGATTAAGAACAAGTACCCGCTACCTCGGATTGACGATTTGTTCGATCAACTCCGAGGCGCGACTGTATTTTCTAAGATCAATTTACGGTCCAGGTATCATCAGCTCAAGGTAAAGGGAGAAGATATTCCTAAGACAGCCTTTAGAACTCGTTATGGACATTACGAGTTCTTGGTTATGTCTTTTGGTCTTACTAACGCACCAGCCGCGTTTATGGACTTAATGAATAGGGTCCTCAAAGACTACTTGGATAAATTCGTCGTTGTGTTCATCGACGACATTTTAATTTACTCCAAGGATGAAGTAGAGCACGAGGAACACTTAAGGCTGATTTTGACGCGATTGAAGGAACATCAACTCTACGCCAAGTTCAAGAAATGCGAATTTTGGCTTTCGCAAGTGGCGTTCCTCGGGCACATCATATCAAAATACGGAGTTGCAGTGGATCCATCAAAGGTAGAGGCAGTGAAGGATTGGCCTAGACCAAAGAACGCGTCAGAAGTAAGAAGCTTCTTAGGGCTAGTAGGTTATTATAGAAAGTTTGTAAAGGGCTTTTCTAAGATAGCCACTCCACTCACCAACCTGACCCGGAAGCAACAAAAGTTTAACTGGAGTGATAAGTGTGAGGAAAGCTTCCAGTTGCTTAAGGATAAGCTTTGCTCAACACCAGTACTTAGTGTCCTGACACCCAACGATAAGTTCGTTGTCTACTGTGATGCATCAAAGCTAGGATTAGGATGCGTGTTGATGCAAAACGACAAGGTGATAGCCTATGCCTCACGTCAGTTGAAGGAGTATGAGCAACGCTATCCAACTCACGATATGGAGTTGGCAGCGGTGGTCTTTGCGTTAAAAATCTGGCGCCATTATCTTTACGGAGAACGGTGCGAGATTTATACGGACCACAAGAGTTTAAAATACTTCTTTACGCAGAAGGAGCTCAACATGAGGCAGCGCAGGTGGTTAGAGTTAGTCAAGGATTACGACTGCGAAATCCTATACCACCCAGGGAAAGCAAATGTAGTTGCCGATGCACTTAGCCGGAAAAGTTATGGGAACTTAGCAGCCTTATCCGGAATAGAAAAGCC